>NW_024403284.1:0-17880 GCF_007990345.1 Gossypium hirsutum | reverse complement strand
AATATAACCCCTTTATAGATATTTAACCTTCCCTGCAATTTTAAACCGAGACCAATCCACATCAACCAATCCAATTCAACATATTTTCAAGATAGATTCATGCATTTTTATCAAATATATCAATGTTTCTTCAATTTCATACAATGAACATTAAAATTATTCACATCAATAACATACATTTCAAGCATTTAAGACTATAATTCAAGTTACACGAACTTACCTCGATACTTGTTCGTATACAAAAATTTACTAATCTCAAACTTTTTTCTTTCCTCGATCTAGCTTCTTATTTGAATTTTCTGGATCTAAATAAATAAATTTAATTATCAATTTAATACAATTCATGTTCATATGCAACATTCTCTATAATTCCACTATTATTTATAGTTCATTCAAAGTTGTCTACTTGAGTCATGGTCACTAAATTATTTTTATCTTGAGCTACAAAACTCCAAATTAGGATCTCCTAATTTTCCCTGAAATTAAACTCACATATCTTCTTACCATAAAATTTTTAAAATTTTTTAATTATCCAATAAGTACATTTGATTCTTTAAAATCACACTTGTTCTGTTGTCTAACAATTCTGAACCTTCTTCACTAAAAATTAATTATCTCTTCATACAGGATTCGAATGATGTTTTTGTTTATTTCTCCTAAAAATAAACTCATTTAGGATTCTAAAAATATAAATTTAAACCCATAAATCGTTTTATTCAATTTTTTACGATTTTTCAAATTCAAAATAGGGGAACCCGAATTCATTCTGACCTTGTCTGTAACACCCCGTACCCGAGACCGTTGCCGGAGTCGGACACGAGGGGTTCACAGACTAAATTCGCTTACTATCGCAGTCCATTTTAAAATTTTCCAGGCAGTTGGCTAACTGCGACACTGTCACCTTAAAAATCATATCTTGAGTTTCACAACTCGAAAATCAGTTTCGTAATTTTTCCCTGAAACTAGACTCATATGCCCATCTACATATTTTTTTCTAGAATTTTTGGTCAGGCCAATTAGTACAGTTTATTAGTCAAAGTCTCCCATGTTACAGGGATCGACTACACTGACCTTTCCGCATTACGACTTGGATATCTCCCTGAACAGAGCTTAAATACTGATTTCGTTTGTTTCTATAGAAACTAGACTCAGAGAGGAATCTATACATATATGGCATGACTCCTAATTATCTCTGGTTAATTTATAATGAATTTCCAAAGTCGGAACAGGGAATCCAGAAACCGTTCTGGCCCTGTCTCACGAGAACCTGAATATCTCTTAACATACTGTCCATATGATCGTTTCGTTACTTTCCTATGAAAATAAATTCATCAAGGTTCATTTACATAATTTATTCATTATTTAATTCCAATCCTACTATTTTTAGTGATTTTCCAAATCTACATCACTGCTGCTGCCAGCATCTGCCTTTAAGGTAGACTTTACCTATTTCATAGTTTCCATGATTCAACTAGCCCTTTTAGCATAAATAGCACAAATTATGATAGTGATTAACCATTCCATACCAAATGATTATAACATTATGCTCAAACATATATAAGCCATTTTCGCATGGCTATATACGTTAACCAAAATATTCTTCCGCCACTAGTCTATTTTATACATGCCATAAGATAATCCAAAACATAGCAGTACCAAACAGTGGATAGTGATAGTGTGACTAGTTGCTGACGATCCCCGAGCCTGTAGCTTCGAAATGAGATCTATAAAACAGTGGAAACAGAGTAAACGGAGTAAGCATTACAATGCTTAGTAAGTTTTAAGCAGTGTCAACAGATAACAATCAAATTATAACATAGTTGTTCGTATTTTTATTTCACTCTTCCTTCGGGCATACCATCCCTTTACCGAATATGCACATCTCGTCATATACAATAGGCAGATAAACTTTCACATAAAAGTGAGCTCATGTGACATAGATATATCGTATGATTTCACATAACCTATCACACTGATCCGATGTCACATAATCATAGGAATAGTCTCATAGATTGCTCTCGTATGCATCACATAACTACCTTATGATTTAGTGCAAATCAAGCTCACATATAAACTTGGAGTACATATCTGTTTAACCTTTCGCATTGAATATATTTATAAGCAATTCTTATTACGAAGTCTTACCCAGACATAATCTCCACACGAAGTTATCGGGTCTTACCCGGACAAAATCCCCACACGTAGTCATCGGGTCTTACCCGGACAAAATCCCCACACGTAGTCATCGGGTCTTACCCGGACAAAATCCCCACACGTAGTCATCGGGTCTTTAGAGCTCGGATATAGTACGAGCACGAAGCTTACGGACATTAATCAGTGATAATATTCTCGCATAAAGCCTGCGGGGTTTTAACCCGGATATAGTACTGACACAAATGCCCTTCGGGACTTATCACATTTATACACTTTCACATCCATCACGTTGGCCACTCGGCCCTGTCACATATATACACTTTCACATTCATCACATCGGCCATTAGGCCTTATCACATATATACACTTTCACATTCATCACATCGGTCATTAGGTCTTATCACATATATACACTTTCACATTCATCACATCGGCCATTAGGCCTTATCACATATATACACTTTCACATTCATCACATCGGCTATTAGGCCTTATCACATATATACACTTTCACATTCATCACATCGGCCATTAGGCCTTATCACATATATACACTTTCACATTCATCACATCGGCCATTAGGCCTTATCTCATATATGCATGTTCACATCCATCACATAGAATCCTAAATCAAAATATAGATTTTCATGTATTCACATCACAATTATCCAAATATACTTCACATACCACATATACTTTCACGTATACATACTATCTTGGCTGAATCTACATCTATCATTTTCCAATATCACAATTTAGAATTCACGTATGGGTTTAATCAATAGCTTATGAGCAACTAAAACAAGTTTATCAAGGTTTACAACACAATCTCAAATTCAGCACAAGCTGTTTTTCCTGAGCAATAGTCACTAAATTATTTATAACTGGAGTCACAAAACTCCAAATCACTTTCCGTTAATTTTTCCTGAATATAGACTCGTATATCTTCCATCCATAAAATTTACAGAATTTTAGGTTTGGCCAATCAATACCAGATTTTTCTTAAAGTTTCCCCTGTTTCACTGTTTGACTAATCTGACCACTCTTCACTACGAATCAAATTTCTCATTTTACAGAATTCAAAATGTGTTGTATTTGATTTCATTTGAAACTAGACTCATTAAGGAGTCTAAGCATATAAATTTTATCTTATAACCATTTTTGTACAATTTATAATGATTTTCTAAAAACAGAACAGAGGATTACAGTGTCATTCTGTGCTGTCTCACACAACTTTAAGTATCTCATTATCGGAAATTCCTTTGCTTTCACGGTTTCTTTTATAAGAAACTAGACTCATTAAGCTTTAATTTTACATCTCATTCAGCCTCTAATTCAAATCCATAAATTTATGGTGATTTTCTAAAGTCACGTTACTGCTACTGTCCTAAGCAGACTATTTCAAATTACCCTTAAATTCCCAAGCTCAAACACTTAAGAACTTACCATTTGAGCTTAGAACATATCATGGCCACATTATTTCTTATTAAATCAACTCATCATGTCCTATTATAATTGAATTTACTCAACGTTTAATCACTTAAAACTTACCTCGGATGTTATCGAATTATCACGAATCGACTATTCAGCTACTTTCTCTTTCCCTTATCCGAAATTTGTGCCCCTTTTTGTCCTTGAGCTTAATTAAACAAATTCAACTTATCACATCTCTATTATTCAAAAAAATCACATTCGGCACATTTAAAAAAAACATTGATAAGTCTCAAAACACAAGCAACACTTATCAAAGTCATGTGATTTACGCACTTTACAAGGCACTACTACATTTATAATCTTACTTTCATACAACCATTCTTCTTTGACCGAATGCTTCCACACTCATGTCTTCATTAACAACCTTTGAAACTACAATTTATTCACATCCTTATTTATGTTACATTCGGCTATCATAATAAAAATATATAAATAGTTACACAATAACCACTTTAGCCTAAAGTCATTTTAGCATATAATGCACAAACATTATACCACCACCATTAAATACATGACATAACCGAATCAACAAAATCATGAGCAACGTGTCAAATATAATTCACACTTATCATTACACTTTGGTCAATTTATCAAAATCATTAATAACCATCATTTGATGAAATCACCATAACCAACTTAACAATATAAACAAGCCATTTAAACCCCCAATTTATCAACTTTGACAAGTTTAAAACTCACCTAATGACTAATTACAAATTAAAGCTTCAAGCAATCAAATTTAACTCATCAAGAACTTGGCCGAATACACATTCTTTGACCAAAATCGAAATTCAACGTGGGGTTTATAAGGGATTGCATCTAGCTCATAAATTAAGTTCACAATTTCCTATTCATATGAAATTTAACCTAATGGAGTCTATTAAGTACTCTTAATCCCTTTTCTAACAACAAATTTCAAACATAGGATTTTCTATACAAAACCGTACATGCTTCCATAAAAAAAATCTAAGAGAAGAACTCATGGTTTAAGATAGAACTAAGATACAAACTCAATTTCACAAGTTTTAAAAAAACTGACATAAACTCATACCTTAGAATCAATCTATGCTAATGGCCAAATGTGTCTCAAGCTTTTTTTTTTCCCTTCTTTCTCTTTTCTACTCACGGCAATGGAGAAGAAGAAAAAGATGAACCAACTTTGTTTTTATCACCCATTTCTTTTAATAAATGTTCATATTTCATATTATTTATTCATTTAACATTTAGTTTATTAATATAAAAGGCATATATTTTGTATCCCATACTCCTTATTTTATTGTTCCTAACATCCATCACTAACATAACATGTTTGTGACATGTTTCCACTCATAGCATGGCCGGCCACTATGCCTTAATTTGGGTAAATTGACATGCAAACCCATCATTTCACAATATGCATTAATAGGCCACTTTGCAATTGCCTAGCACATTTCTAAATTTTCTCACATAAGTCCTATTTGATAAAATTCACTTACAATTAACAAAATTCAAACATGAAATTTTCACACATGCACATGTACATATAATGAGCATCAATTATGACGGTTAATTATTTTTATGACTCGGTTTAATGGTCCCGAAACCACTTCCCAACTAGGGTCAAATTAGGGGTGTCACAACTCTTCCCCCTTTAGGGATTTTCGTCCCCGAAAATTTCTACCGATGCATAGTTTAGGATAACGTCCTCTTATTGAATTATATTCATATAAACATTAGCTCATCGATGGCAATTGTAATTCATTATTGATTTCGCATCGATCTATAAAATCATTTTCTTATCTTAAAACAAATACATAAACATTTCTACAAGTATGCACATATATCTCATTTTCTTGATTTCATAAGTAATAATCACTTAATTTAATTCACAGTTGTATCTTAAACACATATTAAGCACATATTAATATGTATAATTCACATCATCAACCCACATATTTGTAACCCACATTTTCATTCATGTATAAGCTGTATCACTTATTCTGATCTTACTTAATTTATCATCTTAAATATACCTGTTGAATCATTCGAAATCATTACGGATAATCATTAGGCACATATAGCTCTTACAATGCCGTATCCTAGATATGGTCTTACATATTCTCACATATCGAGCCGATGCCATGTCCCAGACATGGTCTTACACACTATCTCAAATCAATGCCTTCGTCCCAGACGAGGTCTTACATGAATTCCACTTCACACACTTAGTGCCCACTGACCGATCTCGCACTCATAGTGCTCGGTTAAAGGAATTCGCACACACACAGTGCCTCTAATCATTCACACACATAGTGCTCTTATTCATTCGTTATTACACATTGAAATGACTTAACCAAGTCTATAAACATCATGTATGTACACTTGTAAACATATCATCTCATTTAAATTTGAATTCGTATAGTAATGAACACTTAAACTTTGCTCAAATTACCGGCACGAAGCCTACTAGGCACGAAGGCCCGAATACACGTCACCAGCATGATTGCTCTTCGGGACCTAGCCCGGATATAACACCAGCACGAATGCTCTTTGGGTTTAGCACGGATATATCACTAGCACGAATGCTCTTTAGAACTTAGTCCGGATACATCACTAGCACGAATGCTCTTCGGAACTTAGTCCGGATATGGTCACTTAGCACAAAGCCTTCAGGACTTAGCCCGGACATCATTCAAACAACCATGCACATTTAACAACAAATCATGGCACATTCGTATTTCATTTTCGTTAGCAAAACTCAAACACAAGACACTTATCATTCTTGCAATTTCGGCTCAATAGCCACACACAAAGAGCATGATTTTGATTTGCTTAAAACATGATCTAATCAAATCATAATTTAAGCTCTATTACTCAAGAACTTACCCCTTTCCGCTATCCGAAATCGACTCGGTAAGGTCGCACCCTTAATATAAATAATTGATAGAAAATATATATATATAGTGGGTTCGCACACATAGTGCTTAATAATCAACCACGCACACTTAGTGCCATGTACTTTAAACTCGCACACTTAGTGCCATGCATTTCAAGCCCGCACACTTAGTGCCAATCTCACAACCGTGAACACTTATTGCCCGCACACTTAGTGTTGAAAACCAACCACTCTATACGCTTCACTGCCTTTTTACATTCGACAATATTGTCTCTACATACATATACACATATAGCAATACACATTAGTATATCATTTACATTACTTGAATACAAACACAACATACTTATCGACCATTCAACTTCCAGTTCCATAGCCACATACAAAAATCACATTTATAGTCATAACACTCCTTCAAAATTGCATCACTTATACCCTTATAATTCAATCCAAATCGAAATTCAAATACGAGTACATGATACGTACCTGATCAACTTAATAATTTAGGCATATGTAAATGAAGTTATATCACAAATTCTCATAGTCAGAAGCTTGCTACAGCTCGATCGGGATCAAGATTCATTACAATACAGCAAACACATTTTAATAGCCAAAAATCATCACACTATCATTTTATCACTTTATGGCATGTATAAATAGACTCACGCGTGCTACGTTAGTCCTAGAATCGACTAAACCGTAGCTCTGATACCAATAAAATTGTAACACCCCGTACCCGAGACCGTTGCCGGAGTCGGACACGAGGGGTTCACAGACTAAATTCGCTTACTATCGCAGTCCATTTTAAAATTTTCCAGGCAGTTGGCTAACTGCGACACTGTCACCTTAAAAATCATATCTTGAGTTTCACAACTCGAAAATCAGTTTCGTAATTTTTCCCTGAAACTAGACTCATATGCTCATCTACATATTTTTTCTAGAATTTTTGGTCAGGCCAATTAGTACAGTTTATTAGTCAAAGTCTCCCATGTTACAGGGATCGACTACACTGACCTTTGCACATTACGACTTGGATATCTCCCTGCACAGAGCTTCAATACTGATGTCGTTTGTTTCTATAGAAACTAGACTCAGAGAGGAATCTATACATATATGGCATGACTAATTATCTCTGGTTAATTTATAATGAATTTCCAAAGTCGGAACAGGGAATCCAGAAACCGTTCTGGCCCTGTCTCACGAGAACCTGAATATCTCTTAACATACTGTCCATATGATCGTTTCGTTACTTTCCTATGAAAATAGATTCATCAAGGTTCATTTACATAATTTATTCATTATTTAATTCCAATCCTACTATTTTTAGTGATTTTCCAAATCTACATCACTGCTGCTGCCAGCATCTGCCTTTAAGGTAGACTTTACCTATTTCATAGTTTCCATGATTCAACTAGCCCTTTTAGCATAAATAGCACAAATTATGATAGTGATTAACCATTCCATACCAAATGATTATAACATTATGCTCAAACATATATAAGCCATTTTCGCATGGCTATATACGTTAACCAAAATATTCTTCCGCCACTAGTCTATTTTATACATGCCATAAGATAATCCAAAACATAGCAGTACCAAACAGTGGATAGTGATAGTGTGACTAGTTGCTGACGATCCCCGAGCCTGTAGCTTCGCAATGAGATCTATAAAACAGAGGAAACAGAGTAAACGGAGTAAGCATTACAATGCTTAGTAAGTTTTAAGCAGTGTCAACAGATAACAATCAAATTATAACATAGTTGTTCGTATTTTTATTTCACTCTTCCTTCGGGCATACCATCCCTTTACCGAATATGCACATCTCGTCATATACAATAGGCAGATAAACTTTCACATAAAAGTGAGCTCATGTGACATAGATATATCGTATGATTTCACATAACCTCTCACACTGATCCGATGTCACATAATCATAGGAATAGTCTCATAGTTTGCTCTCGTATGCATCACATAACTACCTTATGATTTAGTGCAAATCAAGCTCACATATAAACTTGGAGTACATACCTGTTTAACCTTTCGCATTGAATATATTTATAAGCAATTCTTATTACGAAGTCTTACCCGGACATAATCTCCACACGAAGTTATCGTGTAACACCCCGAACCCGAGACCGTCACCGGAGTCGAATACGAGGTGTTGACAGACTTTTAAAATTTTTTTTTCCAGACACTGCCCAGTCTGAGTACTAGTGGCTTAAAAAATCATATCTTGAGTTTCACAACTCGAAAATCCATTTTGTGATTTTTCCCTGAAACTAGACTCATGTCCCCACCTACGAATTTTTTTCTAGAATTTTTTGTCGGGCCAATTAGTACAGTTTATTAGTCAAAGTCTCCCATGTTACAGGGGTCGACTACACTGACCTCTTCCCATTACGACTTGGATATCTCTCTGCACAGAGCTTCAATACTGATGCCGTTTGTTTCTATGGAAACTAGACTCAGAGAGGAAACCATTCATATATGGTATGACCCCTAATTATCTCTGGTCAATTTATAGTGAATTTCCAAAGGCGGAACAGAGAATCCAGAAACTGTTCTGGCCCCGTTCCACAAGAACCCGAATATCTATTACTGTACTGTTCATATGATTGTTTCGTTACTTCCATATGAAAGTAGGTTCATCAAGGTTCGATTACATAATTTATTCACTATTTAATTCCACTCCTACGAATTTTTGTGATTTTTCAAATCTACACCACTGTTGCTGTCAGCATCTGTTTTCAAGGTAAACTTTACCTATTTTGTGGTTACCATGGACCAACTAGGGTTTTTCCATACATAGGTCCACATGTGATCATATTTAGCCATTCCAATGGCTGATCATTAGCCCAACACTTCCATTTCAAACCATAGTCACATCGTGAAACCATATATACATATATAAACACAAATGGTCTAATGCCGTACTCCACTTCTACGAGCCATTTTCGCATGGCTTTACACACATACCTCACAATAAGAACTTAAACAAAAGGGGGTAGTCCTATACATGCCATATCCAGAGTTCATCTAAAAGAGTACCAAAAGAGCTTTGATAGTGTAGATGACTTCGACTTCGCTGATCCCGAATCCGATAGCTGACGAACAAAATCTATAAAACAGAGAGCCAAAGCAACCGGGTAAGCATTTTAAGCTTAGTAAGTCTCAAGTAATGAAATCGGCTTTGACTACAGTATTACATTCACATAGCTAACTAAATCACTTTATTAACACACATTCTCATAATCATACTTACTTCACACTTCATCAACATATATACACAAGGTATCAACCTTTCTAAAAGCCAAAAATTCGTTAGCCGATCGCACGAATACTATTAAAAACGAATCGACTTTTCCAATGCACATGCAAACATACCTTATCATTCGGGTTGGTCAAGCATATTTATTAAATTAGTTACAGCACAAAACGCTCACATTCAAACCCAAGTTTCTTCGGTATTTAACCGAATACAGCCGCAAACACATTTGCCTTCGGGTCTTAACCCGGACATATCAACTCGCATAATTGCCTTCGGGTCTTAGCCCGGATATATCATCTCGCATAATTGCCTTCGGGTCTTAGCCCGGATATATCATCTCGCATAATTGCCTTCGGGTCATAGCCCGGATATATCAACTCGCATAATTGCCTTCGGGTCTTAGCCCGGATATATCAACTCGCATAATTGCCTTCGGGTCTTAGCCCGGATATATCATCTCGCATAATTGCCTTCGGGTCATAGCCCGGATATATCAACTCGCATAATTGCCTTCGGGTCTTAGCCCGGATATAATCCAATGCTCATGCACACATATATCAATAATCATAACACATCCGTATCATTTCTTCGTTACTAAGGCTCAAACACAAAACATTTATTAAACCTTTCAAATTTCGGCTCAGTAGCCACACACAAAGAGCATGATTTCAATTGGCTTTATAAGATAGTCTCTAAGCACATTCGACTATCCGTCATAGTATGACTATTCATTTCAATATAATTCAAGTAGGGTCATTACTCGAAGACTTACCTCAAATGTCGTCGAACGACTTCAACGGCTATTCAATTACTTTTTCCTTCCCTTTATCGGATCTAGTTCCCCTTTGCTCTTGAGCTTAAGTTCAACAAAATTTAAAATAGTCATTAATCGACTATTCAAGTATTACTTTCAGAATAATATATATATTGATCCGACTTTCACACACATAGATTATAGTAAGCTTTATAATAATCAATAAATAATTCATCGGCAAACTTTCATTAATGTTTACAACAAAATCACATATTCACTACGAGCTGTTTTCCTGAGCAGTAGTTACTAAATTACTTATAACTGGAGCTACTAAACTACAAATCACTTGCCGTTAATTTTCCCTGAATATAGACTCGTATATCTTCCATCCATAAAATTTTCAGAATTTTAGGCTTGGCCAATCAATACCAGATTTTTCTTAAAGTTTCCCCTATTTCACTGTTTGACTATTCTGACCACTCTTCACTACGAATCCAATTTCTCACTTTACAGAATTCCAAATGTGTTGTATTTAATCTCATTTGAAACTAGACTCATTAAGGAGTCTAAGCATATAAATTTTATCTTATAATCATTTTGTACAATTTATAATGATTTTCTAAAAACAGAACATGGAATCCAGCAGTCATTTTGACTCAGCCCCACAATACTTCAAATATCTCTAGATCGGTAACTCTTTTGTTTCTATAGTTTCTTTTGTAAGAAAATAGACCCTTGAAGCTTTAATGACATAATTCAATCAGCTTCTAATTCAACTCCTACAAATTATGGCGATTTTCGAAAACCACCTTACTACTGCTGTCCCGAGTAGATTATTACCAATTCACCATTTATCATCAATGCCGCACACACAAATACCTACATACTCCTATGTATATGAACCGTCTATAATTAATTTATAACCTATTCGGCCTTACTACTTAAACTTAGCCTTCATATGTAATTATATATTATGACCTAATACAACAATTTCATATAGGTTTCTTCTAAGCTAATAATAACCGAACCATTTAGTCAAGCTTAAGGCCGATTCTATTTTGTTCAAATTAAGGTCACACTCCCTTAAAAGAAATTCTAGCCTTCTTAACTTTAATTAGCTACTACCTATTCTTTAAACATTAAATACAATGCAATTAACATTTAAACCTTTATACCGAATTTGCTCACACAATAGTCCTTGACCGAAAGTTCTTAGACTCTAGCTACCCTAATGTCATTCCTTGAAACACATCCGAATATCACGTTCAACACCTCCCATCAACAAGTTAAAATTTCTCAAATTCAATTACTAGTGCTTTTATAAAACATAAACAAAAATACATTAAACATTATTTCCCCAAGAATCAATAGCATAACCGAATACATATATTTTTCTTTCTCCCTAAATTAGATTCGGCAATCCCATAAACCATATTAACCTTAACTTTCAAGTTAAAACAATTAACAATTTAACACATCCAACCTAACTATCCATCTAATGTCATCAAAACTTCTACTAAAAATTTTAAGCTCCTAGGCCGAAATTCAACCCTCATAAATAACCTAATTTCAATCCAAGATTCAAGTAAAATTTAAACCAATCCTCCAAATTATGCATACATTTTCAAGAGTGGCATAAAACATACCTTTTTGTATCAAAACACCTTAGCCGAAATTCAACAAGAGTTTTTCTTCTTTCTTTCTTCTAGTTTCGGCAATGGAGAAGTAAAGATGAAACACTTGGTTTCTCCTCCCACTTCTCATTATATTATTTCCTTTAATTCTATAATTCCTTTAATTTCAATTATTAAATCATTGTTAATACAAAACTATTTTAATTTTTGAATTAGTGGAGCATATTCTTTCCTTGGCCGGCCACCATGTTTATCATGGGTAAATTGACATGCAAAACCACTCCTTTCAATGCATGTACTATTAGACCATTGTAAAATTAACCTCTCACTTTCCAACAAAGTTTCATATAAGTCCATATTAATAAATTCACATAAAGATGATCAAATTAATGCATGAAACTTTCACACATGCATTTACTCACATCATAAACACAGAATATAACTTTTAATTATTTATAAGACTCGGTTTAGCAGTCCCGAAACCACTTCCCGACTAGGGTCAGTTTTGGGCTGTCACAACCCTCCCCCACTTAAGAAATTTTCGTCCCCGAAAAACTTACCGGTGAATAGGTTTGGGTATCGTTCTTTCATCGAGCTCTCAGTTTCCCAAGTAGCTTCCTCGATCCCGTGTTTGAGCCATAACACCTTAACTAACGGAACCCTTCTGTTTCGCAACTCTTTCACTTCACGAGCTAGGATACGAATCGGTTCTTCTTCATAACTCAAGTCAGATTGAATTTCAACTTCCGAGGGATTAATCACATGTGACGGATCGGATCTATAACGTCGAAGCATCGAAACATGAAAAACATTGTGAATCCTTTCAAGTTCAGGGGGTAAAATCAATCTATATGCCACTGAACCAATTCTTTCGGATATTTCATACGGCCCAATGAATCTTGGGCTCAACTTGCCCTTACGGCCGAACCTGAGTATCTTTTTCCAAGGTGAAACCTTAAGGAACACTTTGTCTCCCACCTGATACTCGATGTCTTTTCGTTTCAAATCTGCGTACGACTTCTGACGATCCGTGGCTACTTTCAGACTTTCACGATTACCTTTACTTTCTGTTCAGCATCTTTAATCAAATCAACTCCGAAAATTTTACTTTCACCGAGCTCGGTCCAAAACAATGGTGTACGGCATTTACGACCGTACAAAGCCTCGTAGGGTGCCATCTTAATACTTGATTGAAAACTATTGTTGTAAGCGAATTCAATCAAAGGTAAGTACCGTTCCCATGAACTACTGAACTCGAGGATGCAACATCTCAACATATCCTCAAGTATCTGAATTATCCGCTCGGATTGACCATCTGTTTGTGGATGAAAAGCGGTGCTAAAATGCAGCTTGGTACCCAAAGCTTCTTGCAATTCTTCCAAATCGCGAGGTGAATCTCGGATCTCTATCCGACACAATAGAAATCGGTACCCCGTGTAATCTCACAATCTGAGAAACATACAATTCAGCTAGTTTATCCAATGAAAAATCCGTACGCACGGGGATAAAGTGAGCCGACTTAGTTAGTCTATCGACAACAACCCAAATCGCATCTTTCTTACTTGCTGACAATGGCAGTCCGGACACAAGGTCCATTGTGACTCGATCCCATTTCCACTCGGGTATCATGATCGGCTGAAGTAGTCCTGAAGGCACTTGATGTTCCGCTTTCACTTGTTGACATATTAAACATCTCGAAACAAAGTCGGAGATGTCTTGTTTCATACCATGCCACCAAAACTGACGTTTCAAATCGTTGTACATTTTTGTACTCCCCGGGTGAATTGACATCCGGCTACAATGGGCTTCGTTCAGAATCATCAAAATGAGTTCCGAATTCCTTGGAACACATAAACGATTCTGAACCTCAAACAATCATCACCATCAATTTGAAACTCCGATTCCTTGTTCGGAACATACTCAGCCCGTTTTGCAACCAATTCATCATCGGCTTTCTGAGCTTCATGGATTTGATGAGTCAATAATGGTTTGGCTTTTAATTCAGCTACTAACACATTGTCGGGTAGAACAGACAAATGCACATTCATCGCTCGTAAAGCAAACAATGACTTCCGGCTTAAGGCATCCGCAACCACATTAGCCTTCCCGGGTGGTAATCAATGACAACTCGTAATCTTTCAACAACTCAAGCCAACGTCTTTGTCGCAGATTCAAGTCTCGCTGAGTCATCAAATATTTGAGACTTTTGTGGTCCGAAAATACATGGCACTTCTCACCAAACAGATAGTCGCATTTTAAACAAATACATGGCAGCATCGAGATCATGGTCGATAATCTCTCGTTGGCTCAATGTCTCGACGCATAGGCCACGACTCGACCTTCTTGCATCATACGAACCCCCAAGTAGGGATGCGTCACTATAATTGACAAACTCTTTACCTGATTCGGGTTGCACCAAAATTGGAGCTTCAGTCAAATGAGTTTTCAGTTGGTCGAAACTTTCTGACATTTCTCCCGTCCACTCGAACCTAACATCCTTTTGAAGTAGCTTCGTCATTGGTGTGGCTATCATCGAGAAACCCTTCACAAATCGTCGGTAATAACCGGCGAGCCCCAAAAAGCTCCGAACTTCAGTAACATTTCTCGGAGGTTTCCAGTCAAGTATGGCTGAAATTTTGTTCGGGTCAACTCGAATACCCGATGCGGATACACATGACCCAAGAAGCTAACCTCTCTTAACCAGAACTCACCTTACTGAACTTAGCATATAACTGCTTATCCCGTAAAATTGCAACACTAGTTCAGGTGCTCAGCATGTTCAGTCTCATCTCTTGAATAGACCAAGATGTCATCAATGAACACAACTACGAACCGATCTAAATATGGTCTGAAGATCCGATTCATCAAATCCATAAATACTGCCCGGGGCATATAGTGACCCCAAACGGCGATCCCAATTCACTCCAAAGAATATCGGCTAGATGACCGTACTATCCCCCTCCGTTCTGAAAGCCAGTGTTGGAGGAAATCAAACCGCTAAAAAAAAAAAAAAAAAAAAAAAAAAAATAACTGGAATCTCGAATCTATTCACAAACCACCGGCACAGAATTCAGGTTTCCTTCTAGTTCTTGGTCATCCAGTACATACGCAAGGTATGCTTCCGCACCCTTTTCTTACATGTTCTGGGCAACATTGAGGATATTACAGCTGGCAACCCATCCAAGTCCGTAGACTCAACTCGGATTACTTCGTTATTTGCACACCTCAAATCAATAGTCTTGCTTTTGCAATTCACAACCGCATCATGCACCGTCAACAATCCAACCAAGGATAACATCAAATTCATCAAACGCAAAAGCATCAAGTCCGCTGGAAACAGGAACCTCGAATTGCTAGGGGACATTTCTACACCACTTTGTCGACAAGCACGTAACGACCCAAGGATTTGACACCCGAATTACAAACTCAGTAGACTCAATAGGTAAAGTCTTACTGGATGCTAAGGTTTCACATATGTAAGAATGAGTAGAATCGGGGTCAAATCAAAGCAATTACATTAGTATCAAAGAGAGTAAAGTACGGTAATAACATCAGGCGAAGAAGCATCCTCGCGGCACGTATAGCATATGCTCTAGCAGGTGCACGAGCCTCGGATCTGGTCGTCTCTAATCCTCCTGACCACCACTAGCATGCCTTCTAGATGTCACCTCGACAGTGGTAGACCCGGTTCCCACCTGATTTCTTCTGTCAGACAGCTCGGCAATCTTAATGAAGGGTCATGATCCGCACTGTAAAGAGCGATAGGAATCTACAACTCCCAAAGCCTTTACCGCAATGTCGACATCCGTTCGCCTCGACTCATTCCCAAACACGGACCGAGTCCCGTGCCCCAGGGGCGATCACGATCTCGTCTAAAATGGCCCGAAGTGCCTCTAGACCGCCCCATCACCGAAATTTCTTCGAGCCTGGAAGAGACCCCAGGATCTTACGAAACTCCCCTTCCCACATCAACTTTCATTCAACTTTTGGTTTTTCCTTTCTAAGCTCTTCGCTCGGCTTTACAATCGCACAGTCCAGCTCACACACAATACCAACTGCAACTCACCTCGTATTTCGACATCAACGAGACTTTCCGTTAAATCTTCATGTCGGACACATCTTCCGAACTGTGCTACACAGATCAGCCTCGGACGAGTAACAGCACATCAGTTTCCGCGCACCGGTATCGTACTAATCTACATGTTTTCGGATTCTGTCAACTGGGGGCTTATTTGACCTTATTTGGTCAGTTACCGGAGGTATTGTAGGTGCGGGGGTGGTGTTTGTCGGGAATGGAGGTTGTGGAACAGCCGTGTTAGTTCGAATGTATTGGTTGAACCAATCATTCATCACGCTACAGAAAGCTTGTCTAGCTTCATCATTCGGGTTACTCGCATTAGGTTGAGAGTCCACCGGCGCTGTCCCTTGTGCGGGAGCAGGCGCTACACTCTCAAGATCATCAGCTACCGCTCGGTCGGGATTGGGATCCATTACTATAAATAAACACATTTGCAAATGTCAGAAATCACCACACTATCAATTAATCACATAAAATGGCATGTATAGCTAGACCCCAACACATTACGGTAGTCTAGAATCGACTAAACCGTAGCTCTGATACCAATCAATTGTAACACCCCGAACCCGAGACCGTCACCGGAGTCGAATACGAGGTGTTGACAGACTTTTAAAATTTTTCCAGACACTGCCCAGTCTGAGTACTAGTCGCTTCAAAAATCATATCTTGAGTTTCACAACTCGAAAATCAGTTTTGTGATTTTTCCCTGAAACTAGACTCATGTCCCCACCTATATTTTTTTCTAGAATTTTTGGTCGGCCCAATTAGTACAGTTTATTAGTCAAAGTCTCCCATGTTACAGGGGTCGACTACACTGACCTCTTCATTACGACTTGGATATCTCTCTGCACAGAGCTTCAATACTGATGCCGTTTGTTTCTATGGAAACTAGACTCAGAGAGGAAACCATGCATATATGGTATGACCCCTAATTATCTCTGGTCAATTTATAGTGAATTTCCAAAGGCGGAACAGAGAATCCAGAAACTGTTCTGGCCCCGTTCCACAAGAACCCGAATATCTCATACTGTACTATTCATATGATTGTTTCGTTACTTCCATATGAAAGTAGGTTCATCAAGGTTCGATTACATAATTTATTCACTATTTAATTCCACTCCTACGAATTTTGTGATTTTTCAAATCTACACCACTGTTGCTGTCAGCATCTGTTTTCAAGGTAAACTTTACCTATTTTGTGGTTACCATGGACCAACTAGGGTTTTTGCCATACATAGGTCCACATGTGATCATAATTAGCCATTCCAATGGCTGATCATTAGCCCAACACTTCCATTTCAAACCATAGTCACATCGTGAAACCATATATACATACATAAACACAAATGGTCTAATGCCATACTCCACTTCTACGAGCCATTTTCGCATGGCTTTACACACATACATCACAATAAGAACTTAAACAACAGGGGGTAGTCCTATACATGCCATATCCAGAGTTCAACTAAAAGAGTACCAAAAGAGCTTTGATAGTGTAGATGACTTCGACTTCGCTGATCCCGAATCCGATAGCTGACGAACAAAATCTATAAAACAGAGAGCCAAAGCAACCGGGTAAGCATTTTAAGCTTAGTAAGTCTCAAGTAATGAAATCGGCTTTGA
>NW_024403283.1:0-17887 GCF_007990345.1 Gossypium hirsutum | reverse complement strand
TTTTTGGTATTTTAATAATACTATTATATTATTATTATAATAGTATATTCTTATTTATGCACATAGATTTTATATGTATAGTATTTTGTTATGTTATATTGTTCTTGTTGTATTTTAATACCATCACTATTATAATTGTTAATATAGTATATGTTTTGTTATATACGTATATAGTATGTGTATTTTATATATATTATGTATTTATTATTTACTATACATATTACGTATATATTAAATATCGTATTATCCGTTATTTTATTATATATGTATATATCTTAATATATATTTATATAAGTATATCTTCATGTAATAGTATTATTATTAATGTTAATACACCTTTAACATCGTGATTATGTGTTCATATTATGTAAATGTTTAATATTATATTATGTGTATGTTTTATATATTATGAACATGTATTTTCAATATTAGTTATATTTTTGTATATATTACTCTATGTACATATTTCCATATTACCCCATGTTATATATATTTTTTAATTCTATTATATGTATATGTTTATTTTTTTATCATATTGTATATATTATGTATATATTTTAACATTGAAGTTATGTTTTATTATAGTATATACTTCTAACACTATTGTATCCGTGTATATATATATTTACGTACGTGTTCTTAATATTATTATTGTGAATATACATTCATAGTTTTATTTCGGTTGTACTATTTTATGTTTAAATATCGCATGCTTGTCATATTCTTAATTGTCGTGTTATTTATGTACCTTATGTATTCTAACCTTTATTTTTCTGTTGCTCGCCCATTTCGTATCATGTCGCTATTCACTATTTTAAAATATTTTATTCACGTTTTTTTTTTTATTTATTTCTAATAATAAGGCAATACCGATTTAACATTAATCGCCAATTTCATCGCTATGTTGGGTGAATATCAATGGACTCGTGTTAAAACGGTATGTCCTTCTCAAAAAAAAAAATCAAAAAGTTCTCTCTTTTCAATCGGATCACGATTAAATTTATATTGAACTTGTATTTTTGAAAATCAAGACAACACATGTTTATAAGATAAATTTTGGGCGTCGCGAGGGTGCTAATACCTTCCTCGCGCGTAACCGACTCCCGAACCCAATTTTTCTCTGGACTTTCACGTAGACCTAAATTTGGCCTTCTTTTTGTTTTAAAATAATTTATTAGGTGTCCGATCACACCTATAAAAAGGATCGGTGGCGACTCCCTTTGTTAATAAAATTGAAAGTTGGTTTTCAAATGTTTAATAAATCGCCACAATTAGCGACCAAGCGAAACTAAAATTTTTACGTCGCTACAGCTGGCGACTCCACTGGGGACATTTTTGAGAGTCGAGTTGAATTAAACGCGTGTTGTCAAAATTTTCAAAGTTCGTGTTCAAATTAATATTTAATCATGATCCTTAAGTTTTGTTTTCGAAAAAATCATACATACATATCTCCTAATTTGTTTTATCTTTCGTTTTTCAGCTTTAAGTTTTATGGTTTTAGTTTTGTAGTTTTAAAATAAATGAAAGGTTTGCAAGTTTCTCCCACGCACCGTGCACATGCATTTTGTTGCATAACATGAGCTCTATACCCGGGCTCCGTCCCTGTTAAGTGAAAGTAAACGCTACGCCTTCGTGAGTTAACTCGTTCCTCCGCACAGGCTAGTGAATACTTTCGGGTTACATATGACTTATGCTTTCGTGAGTTAACTTGTCCCTCCGCATAGGCATAAGTAAATGTAATCCTCGAATTGATCTCGTAAGCCTATGATGGGCCATGACGAGGCTCTGTACAATCTTAGTAGATGACAGTACAGACGATTCGAGTACCCATCTAGAACCAAAACCGCATATAGTGAACCATACGAGCCATCCAACTAGAGCCGTGCCAAACCTCCGTCCGTTTACTAGTCACCGAAATAAGTACACGGGAAAAACACATCTTACCTTCTGTTTCATTTACGCTTTCTATGCAAGGGAATCGAGTCCATTGGACCAAGTAGCTTAATTTATTAGATTGTCTACAGTTTTTCTCTGTTCATATGTGTTGTGCTAACCAAGTTTGTTTGTTTTTATTCTTATTTTACATCATGCATTATAGGCATCATATTAGGAAGGTGTTGACTAGAGATCGGTTGCCAAAAAACGGTTTCTAATGGAAGAGTCAATTATACAAACAACCGAGAGGAATGCGCGGTACGAGACTGGTCTCTAAAGACTCAGAAAGAAAGAGGGGATAGTCTAGTGGAGGGATGTATTGCCAATTTGCCCGAGCACGTAACTGTAAATGTTCGCCAGAATAACCTTGAAGATTTGGTTCGGGTTTGGAATCAGTGGGACTCGGATGCTAGAGGTATCTTCACCGAGAGATATGGAGACATACCAACTTGATTGCTGTCAACGTAGACGAACGATTGATCCAAGCCATGGTCAGATTTTGGGATCCGGCTTACGCATGTTTTATCTTCAACCAAGAAGATATGACTCCGACTATAGAGGAGTACGCTGCTTTGCTCCGTGTCGATAATGTACAACCCTATAAGATATATGTGAAGAGCCTAAGCCAATGACCTTCAAGAAAAAGTTAGTAAGATTGACAGACATGACTGACGCGTGGGTCGAAAAATAGATAAAGAAGAAGAATGAAACCATTTGCATCCATGGTCTTCCCTACGAGACTTGGTTCTGAACCATCCCGACATGTTGAAAAGGGTAAATCTGTTCGCTCTGGCCATTTACGGTTTGATCATCTTCCCGAAGGTCCTTGGACACATAGAAGTTGCGGTGGTAGATTTCTTCGAAAGATTAAAACAAGGAATCAACCCCGTCCCAACTATCCTGGCCGAAACCTTCAGATCACTAAGTAGCTGTAGGAAGAAAGGGAAGGTCGTTTTTATCGGATGCGCGCAGTTACTCAATGTTTGGATTCTGAGCCACTTCTGGAAAGTAGAGCGCACACCGTTCCATATGTTTTCTAAAACATTCTCCCCGTTAGAAGCTTATCTCAAGAAAGAATGGCCGAAGGAGGTCACCGAACAACACTGGGTCTCAGTCTTTCAGAATCTTCGCGCCGATGACGTAACTTGGAGAGCCCCGTGGATACGCCCGTCAGTTCTGCTATACAAGGTCGGAGATCAAGATTGGGTGCCACTACTCGGGTTATGGGGAGGAGTTGGATATGCTCCGTTAATGGTCCAAAGGCAATTTTCTTCACGACAATTCGTACCCGCCACCGGAGGATTAGCACAATCAGAGTTTGCTTTTGCGGGTGAAGGATATATAAGAGGGTCCGAGATACTGCAAAGTCTTGGAAGAGAATTCATCACATGGAATTAGCTCTATATGCTGATACCTCACCCAAGATTACGACATATGGAGAAAGCAACGGGTGAACAGCCAGCAAATCGTCGACAAATTACACCGTCCAGAATCCTTTCTCGCAGAAGTGCCATCCGAGCTAGAAATAGCAAGACAGGAATTTGAGCGCGAAAAGGTCAAAATGTTGCGGGACATTAGTATTCTTCAAGAAGAAAATTACCAGTTGAAGATCGACATCCAGATCGAAAGGTCTAAAACCGAGAAAGTACAAAAAAAGTTGAAGTCGTAAGAAATGACTTAAGGGACCTTCATCTGGAAAATAAAAAGTTAAGAGTCACTATCAAGAATAGTGGGTTGGGTAAGTCGTCAACAGAGTGGAGAGAAGAATTAAACAATGCTAAAGGCAGGATGGAATTTTAGAAAAAAAGGGCAGAGAAGGAAGTGGAAAAGGCTGCGCGGGTTATGATAGAATTGAGAAAGAAAAGCGCTGAACACGAAGCTATGTCTACCAAATGGACAACCAGTCAATCCGAACGTAAAGCTTAAGAGAAATAGTACGGGATCTAGAAGACTCGTTGAGCTCGTCAGCAACAATTGGATACTCTCTTAAAAGCCTTGGAAGAAAAGAATGATCAATATGATAGAGACACACGCTTATAAAATAGACCTCCAAGAAAGAGAAATGCAACTTGCTTTTTGATCAACAAAATCCGTGAAGCGGCTGTGCACATGGTACAACTATCAGATGAAGCAGAGGATCTCAGTTGCCAATTCCGCCGAGCCAACAATGAGCATATCGGAGTTCTTAGAGCGAGTAAAGAAATATAGCGATATAGCTAGGAAGTTTGTGTAATGGCCGAATAAAAAATGGCGAAATGTTTTGTAATGAACTCTTTTGATGAATGAAATGCCTAATAGGGACTATCTCGAGATCAATACCAATTTCTCGTATTTCTTTCATGACTGACATTCATTCAACATTTATTCATTCATTCATTGCATATATACATATCCCATAATCATTCGCTAAGGTTAGAATCATATAATTGCATTGCAACACTTCAAATCTGGAACCACGCCATTCGTATAAAACGCGTCGACAAGCTAGAGCAATGGAGGCTGAGTTCAATGAAAGAATCGAAAGGATGGAAATAGTCCAGAAGGAATTACAAGAACAACTGGCTAAGTCACAGCAAGAAACGAGGGATTTGATAGTAAGATCTCGAGAGGAATCACTTGAACAAAAGGATCAAATGGCTAGAATGATGGAGATGATGTCAGTTTTGGTCAAAGGAAAAGGACCCATGCAGAACCCCGACAGTATGGAACCTCAATCAAGAATTAATCATGACCAGGATCCACTCTATCCCCAGGATTCACTCCACCACATGCCCACGTAGCACAAAGAGGGTATACTCAAGGGAATCCACAGGCTTGGAACAACGACCTATGCCATTTCAGAAGAGAATCGAATAGCTATTAGTTAATGATGATCACGGGCCAAGAAGTTAGATGGGAAAGCCCAAAAAGGCACTAAGTTTCAGTAAAGGTGCTAAGAACTCAGTTGGTACTAACTAATCTGCTCCGAATAAGGTCTTGATAAATACATGGGACAGATGTCAAAAGCACATCTGTCTTTTTCCAAAAATACCGGTTTAGAACGAATAGTCTTGTACATTTTTCAAGAGTCTAGTAGATCGGCTCTTTGTACAACCACAGTAAGAAAGGATCCGATTTGGAAAACTGGTTGTATTTTGGCTACAAAGTATCAGAAGTGCTGGGATGATTAAATGAGGGAAAAAGCCGTCAGAAACTTTTAGACAGTACGGCAGAGAGGAGGGACGTCCGCCCAATGGAACCCCCACTACGAAAACGGAGATACCGTCTTTTTATCAACACCTTAAAGACGCCGTTTATGACAAACTAGTGGGAAGCGCCCGAAGACTTCGGAGTATTGTATATCCGGTGAGCTATAGAGAACGCCGTCAAGAGCGGTAGAATGGAAGGTCAAGAAAGTCAAGAAGGGTAGCGCCATGAAGAAGAAAGAATAGAAGCCCAATGGTGGGAATAGGAGCCGTTATACCCCTAATCTGTATCAAACCAACCCCGACCTCGGAATTATCCACCTCTGAATTCTTATCTCCTCAACCCTTACTACCAAACACCGCTCCTTACTCTTCTTACCCTCTTTACGCCATAAGTAACCGAGACCACCGCCATTCCCAAAAAATACCCACCAAGGTCAACCCAAAACGAGCAGAGGCAGCAAAACTCATCGAGAGGCCACAATACCTATCTGGTCAAGAATACCAACGGAAAGAATGAACTCCATATAGGACCCTTGAGCCCCATACCATGGTACGACCAACGAGGTGCTACCTCGGAAACCAGGACACCACAAAAATTCCCTTTAGAGAGAGTCAACGACACGATGGGATTCGGATGGTATGCTGAAACTTCCTAACTCAAAGGAAAAGAATGGGAAAAAAAATGAATAGAAGTGTTCAAAAAAGACGTCGCAGACGAGACTGGTAAAAGGATGCCGTTCTACAACTCAAAAAGGTTAGGTGATTTTCATGAATTGAGCACATTCAATTGAGGAATTTAAAATTACTACAACGGATAATAAAGAGAGAATCTATGGAGAGGAATGAGAGAAATATGTGCTTCTGACAATCAATCGTCAAGTTTTCCGTATAGCGCCGATCGACCATTCATAATTATTACGATGCAAGAAGGAACGGTGAACCAAAAATGATAATTGAAGTACCATCTCCTTTCCCTACAAGGATAATAAAGCAGTACATGGAATACGACGTCAATCCTCACACTGAACACGAAAAACCCAAAGCTGTAACTGGAAACGTTGGAGAAGTAGGTCATTTCACCGCAGTGGAGATGTATTGAAAGAAGTCGAACCATGAAGAGTAATAGTGATTTGAAACAAAAGGAAAGACCAATGTATGAGGCTGAAACTAGCACGAAACTCCGTCCGAGCAACAAAAAACTAAGAACGGTAGATGAGAAAGAAGCACGGGATAGAGGATGAACGTGGTAGAACAATTGAGTAAGCAGCCAGCACAATTCGTATATTCTGCTTTGAATTCAGAACCATACCGAAACGCTCTACTGAAGTGTTAAATCAAGCTTATGTGGCAAACAATGTATCCGTTGAAAAACTGGATAGATGGATGAAACACTTGAATACGGATAATGTATTTCTTTTAGTGATGATGAATACCGCCCAATGGTAGAGGCTCAGTGAAAGCATTGCATATTACAACCGTTGTAAGGGCTATATAATACCGAACGTGCTCATTGACAATGGATCGACACTCAATTCATGCCTTTGGCCACACTTTCCAGGATTTCGATGGATTTGTCCTATCTAGGCCTGCCATTCTACAGTAAGGGCATTCGATGGAACAAGACGAGAGGTCATGGGAAAAAATCGAGATTCCTCTAGAAGTGAGTCCCTACATATACGATATCGAGTTCCAAGTCATGGACATTACACCTCATATAACTGCCTTTTGGGAAGACCCTGGATCCATTCCGCCTGAACAGTCCCATCATCCTCCATCAAGAGGTGAAATTTATCATAGATGGTTGTTTGTCATGTCGAGGAGAAGAAGACATTGTCGATCTATCTCTGCTGATGCGCATACTCGAAGTAAGCAAGACGCAGTAGAATGTTTTTTCCGATCCGTTGAATTTGTCAATGCACATTCGTCGCTGAGGAAAAGAATTCCGAGCCAAATTGTCGAGAATACAAGATGGGTAATTGACTGTAGAAGGAGCCAACAAGGAAAGTTGGAAGTACTGCAAGGAATAGTCAGGGCTCTAAGCCAGTGCACCACATGGCCCGATACGTTTGGGTTCCAGCAGACATGCGTCAAAGAAGAAAACAAGGAAGAAGGATCAGGAGAGAAGGATGCGAGAACTTGGGCCAAGAAGTAGAATAGGAGCCCATAACGTACCCTCCTTTGTTGAAAACATTTACGTCTGCGGGAATGATATACCCGGGGCAGGATAATGCACAAGGCACAATGTTAATGATCGAAAAGGGTTTCAGAATATTAGTATAAATGTCATTGACAAAGAAGCTAACGCAAGTAAAGACGTCCCAAGGATACGCCTTTGTCCCTAGGTTTCAGGTTGAACAATTGGACTGCCGAGGACCTACTTGTAGTTTATAAGTCTTCAGAGTAATGCTCAAACGTTAACATTCTATTATGTCCTTAAATATAATAGAGTTCTTTTGTAAGAGCCTGCATTCGCTCTTATCATTCAAATGAATATCAATGAAGATGCATTTTGTCATAATCTTTCACATTATCACTAATTTCATAATCATTTTCTCCTTTCATAGCCAATCATTACATTTGCCTCATGCCATGCCATAACATTTCGTTTGTTGGTTCCAATACTTGGATGCCCCTCTATAGTTTCCTTTTCCATTCAACTTTCAGTGCTCAGATGTCAATAGCATGAACAAACCTGTTACGAGTCCTGAAATCGGTTTTGAGAAGGTTGTTTGTTTAGGAGAATTCAAAGCCGAAGAAAATACCGAAGACTATGTCTCGTCTCCTGACTTGCTAAGAATGGTGGAACAAGAGGATAAACAGATTTTCCCTCATCAAGAATCTATTGAAATAATAAATCTGGGAACTGAAAAAAGGAAGTAAGAAGTGAAGATTGGGACTTCTATTTCAGGGGGTACCAGGCATAATTTGATTGCTTTGCTCCGCAAGTACAAAGATATATTCGCATGGTCATATCAGGACATGCCAGGATTGGATGAAGATGTAGTGGCCCATAAGCTCCCATTAAAGCTAGAATGCAAGCTCATTCAACAAAAGCTAAGAACGATGAGGCCTGAGATGTTGTTGAAGATAAAAGAGGAAATCAAGAAGTAATTTGATGCTGGCTTCCTACAAGCCTCCAAATATCCAGAATGGGTGGCTAACATAGTCCTGGTACCAAAGAAAGACAGTAAAGTACGAATGTGCATGGATTATCGTGACCTGAATCGAGCAAGTCCTAAAGATAATTTCCCTTACCACACATTGATATTTGGTGGATAACACAACAAAACATTCATTGTTTTCTTTCATGGACGGATTCTCGGGCTATAATCAGATCAAGATGGCCCCTGAAAGATATGGAGAAAACTACATTCATAACAATGTGGGGAACATTCTGCTACAAGGTGATGCCATTGGGTTAAAGAATGCTGGGGCAACATATCAAAGGGCTATGGTGACGTTATTCCATGACATGATGTATAAAGAAATAGAGGTCTACGTCGACGATATGATTTTTAAATCTCGAGGGGAAGAAGAACATTTAGTGAACCTGAAGAAATTGTTCGCAAGACTGAAAAGTTCCAGCTAAAGCTCAATCCGGCCAAATGTACGTTTGGGGCTACCTCGGGAAAATTGCTGGGCTTCATTGTCAGTGAAAGAGGTATCGAGGTTGATCCAGATAAAATAAAAGCCATTCAAGAGTTACCACCTCCGCGCACGCAAAAGGAAGTCAGAGGATTTTAGGGAGGGTAAACTACATCGCCCGATTCATCGCTCAACTTACCAACCAATGCGACCCAATCTTTCGGCTTCTTCGAAAACATAACCCAGGAGAATGGAATGAGGAATGCCAGGTGGCCTTTGATAAGATAAAACAATATTTGTCTAGTCCTCCAGTGCTAGTACCGCCAACTCCGGGAAGACCATTGATATTGTATTTGACTGTGTTCGAAAATTCAATGGGCTGCGTACTAGGGCAACATGACGAGTCAGGAAAGAAAGAAAAGGCGATCTACTACCTCAGTAAAAATTTTACTGAATATGAGGCAAAGTATTCATCCATTGAAAAATACTGTTGCACTCTGGTTTTGGTAGCTCGGAGACTCAGGCAATACATGTTGTATTATACGACATGATTAATTTCAAAGCTAGATCCAATAAAGTACATGATGGAATCACCTGCACTCTCAGGAAGAAGGCACGGTGGCAGATCTTACTATCAGAGTACGACATCGTCTATGTGAGTCAAAGTCAATAAAAGGAAGCGCAATAGCTGACTTCTTAGCAACCCGAACAATGGATGAATATGAGCCATTGAGATTTGATTTCCCGGATGAAGATTTGATGTGCATTACAGAAAAAGAGGGTGAGTCATCAAAAAAGAAGTCATGGAAGATGAGCTTTGATGGTGCATCGAACGTATTGGGGTATGGGATTGGAGCAGTCTTAGTATCGCCAGAAGGGAACCATTACCCACTCACTGCTAGGCTGAACTTCTTCTGTACTAATAACATAGTGGAATATGAGGCATGTATCATGGGACTTCGCGCAGCTATTGAACAAAACGTCAAAACTTTAGAGGTATACGGAGACTCAGCCTTGGTGATTTACCAGATCTGTGGAGATTGGGAAGTGAGAGACTCGAAACTGGTTAAATACAGTGATCTAGTGGCAGAGTTGATTAAAGAATTCGAAGAAATAACTTTAATTACCTTTACGAGAAGAAAACCAATTGCTGATGCCCTACCACTTTGGCTTCAATGTTCAAAGCAAACAGAGAAATGGAAATAATTCCTCTTCAAATGAGCATATATGAAGTTCCTGCACATTGTTTCAGCATTGAAAAAGAGCCAGATGGACGGCCATCGTTCCATGATGTCTTAGAATATATCAAGAATCAAAAGTATCCCGAACAAGCAAACGAGAACGACAAAAGAATAATCAGAAGAATGGTAGGGGGATTCGTTCTTGATGGGGACATCCTATACAAAAGAGGCAAAGATCAGGTGCTCTTGAGATGCGTAGATACTGTTGAAGCCAGAAAAATACTTAAAGATGTCCATGAGGGAATTTGTGGGACACATGCAATGGTTTCACTATGACCAGGAAGATTATAAGACTCGGATATTACTGGCTGACGATGGAAAGCGACTGCATTAATTTCGCACGAAAATGCCACAAATGCAAATTTATGGTGATAAAATTCATGTAGCCCCTTTGCCTCTTCACGTCATGACTTCTCCATGACCTTTTCTATTGGGGCATGGATGTTATAGGGTCAATTTCCCCAAAATCTTCTAATGGACACCGATTCATTTTTGTGGTTATTGATTACTTCACAAAATGGATAGAAGTCGCATCGTTTGCCAATGTGACGAAGACTGCAGTTTGCAGGTTTTTGAAAAAGGAAATCATTTGTCGATATGGTTTGCCTGAAAGAATCATTTCAGATAACGCCTTGAATTTGAATAACAAGATGATGAAAGAAGTGTGTGAGCAATTCCAAATAAAGCATCATAACTCCTCACCCTATCGCCCAAAGATGAACGGAGCTGTTGAAGCAGCCAATAAGAATATTAAAAAGATTATTGGGAAAATGACCGAGACAATAAAGACTGCACGAAAAGCACCATTTGCTTTGTATGCATATCGTACATCTGTGCGGACATCTACGGGAGCAACTCCTTTCTCTCTGGTCTATGGAATGGAAGCTGTGCTACCCATCGAAGTTGAGATCCCCTCTCTACGAGTCTTAATGGAATCAAAACTAGAAGAAGCAGAATGGGTTCGAGCTCAATATGACCAGTTAAACCTTATTGAAGAAAAACGTCTGAAGGCAGTCTGCCATGGACAGATGTACCAGAAGAGAATGATCGCAGCCCATGACAAGAAAGTAACGGCCAAGAGAATTCCATGAAGGAAAACTCATACTGAGAAAGATTCTCCCAATACAAAAGACTTCCGAAGAAAATGGGCGCTAAATTGGAAAGGTCCATATGTCGTAAAGAAGGCATTCTCGGTGGAGCTTTGATTTTCCACCGAGATGGATGGAAGGAGTTACCGAATCCAGTGAACTCAGATGCTGTAAGAAATATTATGCTTGAAAAAGGAAACCAAGATGAAAACCCGAAAGGGCATCTAAAAAAAAGGAAAAAAAGGTGATCAAGGTGAAAACCCGAAAGGGGCGTCTTGATTAAACACAAAAGATTAGGATGAAAACCCGAAAGGGCATTCTAATGAAGTAAATCCAGCTTAAAGAACAAGGCGTTTGAACGGTGGGTCAAATAGTGAGACTACAGTATTTGAAGCATTTCTGAAAGCTCGAAATCTTCTACGCAAGAAGCCATGCTCGAAAAGGTTCTTGATTGAGGAATAGGGAAGAGTACATGCATTGAATATCTAGAGCATTTGTATTCGTTGAATGCAATCCCTTTTCTCTTTATGAAACTCTTTTACTATCATTGGTTAACTTTCTTTCTTTGCTACATTTGAAATGAATAAATGTGAGGTATCCTTTTGTCCCTACCTGACCATTTTCATGCATCTCATTATGTGGTTCATTTACATGATAAATAGTGAAATGACGTACTCTAAACAAAAGAAATGTTAAGCATTACCTGGGTAAGAATTTGATAAGTACAAGAGCTTCAACGCAAGGACAAAGTTCAACCAGGAGCAAAAGAGTGATATCTGAGAAACACAGATTATCCATGAAGCTTGAGGACGGGTGCGGGTACTGAAGAGAAAGTCAAGAGTCGAAGCAATGAACGCAGATCATCAAAAATCGTGACAAAAAAGGGATATATGACAAACATGCCTAAAGCTCATAGCATAATCATATAGGCATAAAGGGCATTTAAGACAAACATGTACATATCATGATAACATCATGAATGACATATACAGGTACTCCAGCGGAGCAAGAGGATGCAATGTTAGTTATACTGAATCAAGGAAAAGACACCTGAGCTCCACCAGATGACATCTTTTGGTATGTGGATGTTTCATTTCTGTTTTCAAAAAATCAACTCATAATTGCGAGAGGTGAGTTGAGCCTCGGGGCTCGCCGAGGTATTTTCAAATTCTACTTTCAAAAAAATCAACTCATATTGCGAGAGGTGAGTTGAGCCTCAGGACACGCTGAGGTATTTTCAATTGATGTTTTTTCAATTTACGCTTTCAAAAGAAATCAACTCATAATTGCGAAAGGTGAGTTGAGCCTCAGGGCACGCTGAGGTAGTTTCAATGTCTGCTTTCAAAAAAATCACTCATATTGCGAGAGGTGAGTTGAGCCTCAGGACACACTGAGGTATTTTCGATTTCCGTTTTTTAATTTAATGTTTTTCAAAAATCAACTCATATTGCGGGAGGTGAGTTGAGCCTCGGGGCACGCTGAGGTATTTTCAATTGATTTTGTCAAAAATCAACTCATAATTGCGAGAGGTGAGTTGAGCCTCAGGACACGCTGAGGTATTTTCGGTTTCTGTTTTTTCAATTACGCTTTTCAAAAATCAACTCATATTACAAGAGATGAGTTGAGCCTCGAGGAACGCTGAGGTATTTTCAATTAATGTTTTTTTCAATTTATGCTTTTCAAAAATGAACTCATATTACGAGAGGTGAGTTGAACCTCAGGATCACATGCCAAGTAAAGAATAAAGATTGGAGCTGATTGAAAAGACCAGATTGTTGTTTCTTTGAAATTGTCATTGGAGCTGATCGAAGATATCAGATCTTACCTTTCTGAAGAAAACACCACAAACCTTATCCCACTAATGCGATAGAAGAATAGATGAAAGTTGTAGATCTTATCTTTCTGAAGTTACAGTGAAGCAGATCGAAGCCAAATTTCATATCCTTGAAATTACATTGGAGTAAATTGAAGCTACAAGGCATATGTCAGAAGATGCCGTGGATTAAACCAAAGCTACAAGAATGCGGTGGGCTGGAAGGAGACTACTTGAACAAAAAGAGCAAAGAAGTCAAGACTCAGCAAGACCAGGCAAAATTGGCCTTTCTTTATGTCTTTGCTCTATTCTCGTTACACGACAATGAGCAAAGAGGGCCAGCTGTTGTAGGCCAATTTTGGCCTGTTACAAATAAAACCCAAGTACAACCCAATTACCCAAACCCCCTAAAACCCAAATACAACTCAATACCAACCTAACCCCTACCATACCCAGCAGGCCCAAAAATCCAAAATTTACTACCCAGTTTTACAAACCCTAAGCCCAGCTCGAAAACTTAACATGTTTGGAGGAACCCTAGGGTTCCCCTCCCCAAGGTAGCCGCCACACGCCCCTCTGCCCTTGGCTACCACGCCCCACTTCATCTGACACTAGCACCATCCCTGGTCACTCCCATACCGTCTGCCACCGCATGCTTCCCTCCACTTCCTTAACACCTCCATACCCTGCAAAGACAGAAGCAGACCAAACAGAATAGGACAAAAATAAATAATATTTTCCTAGTTTTGTAATTGGCTATAAAGCCGAGAAATAAACATTTGTAATAGGGGGAATTTTTCTATGAATATAAAAAATTTTCTTGTTTAAATACTAGCAGAGCAGATAAAGAAAATCAAACAAAGTAGAGAATAGCATCAAATCAAATAAAACTAAGGGAATTTCTATTTTTATTTTTTCATTTTATTTTCGAATCAGTTTCGTATCTGTAAAAAAAAAAAAAAAAGGAATAATATTATAAAATGTAAAAAAAATTCTTTTCCGGCCACCTGCATGGTGGCCGGCGCCGCCGGCGACGGTCCGGCGATCGGACCGGTGACCGGCCCTTAGCCGGCAGCCCCTTCTCTCCTTTCCCCTCTCCCTCCTCTCTCTTCCTCTCATTTTTTTTTCTTTTCTCCCTTCAAATGATTTTTTTTTCTGAAAATGGGCCTATTTATAGCCCTCCAAAACGACGTCGTTTTGGGGGCTACACTTAAGCCCCAAAACGACATCGTTTTGCCCCGGGTCGGGTCGACCCGACCCGCTCCGACTAGGATCCGCGTGTTTTTTTAAGGGAGGGGCTATTTGCGCAATCGACCCCTCCGCTTTTTCATGCATTTACAATTAAGTTTTTTTATATTTTAATTTAGCCCCATAATTTTTCATGGTTTTCAATTTAGTCCCCTATGCTACGCTGCGTTTTGGACAACAGGGAATATTGCATTTTTGGTCCCCCGCTATTTTCTCACGTGTTCAAATAGGCCCTTTCTCTTTATTTTCTTTTTAAATCGACCTCACAACTTTGTTTTTAGTTTAATTTTGATCCTTTCTTCGTTTATTTTCATTTCTTTACTAAATATTCTTGTTATTTTTATATTATTATTATATATATATGTTTTAGTATATATGTATATGTATATATTTGTACGTATCGACTTTTTTATTATTTCATTTCAATATCTTTATTATATTTGTTTTTGGTATTTTAATATTACTATTATATTTATTATTATAATAGTATATTCTTATTTATGCACATAGATTTATATGTATAGTATTTTTGTTATGTTATATTGTTCTTGTTGTATTTTAATACCATCACTATTATAATTGTTAATATAGTATATGTTTTGTTATATACGTATATAGTATGTGTATTTTATATATATTATGTATATATTATTTTTACTACACATTACGTATATATTAAATATCGTATTATCCGTGTTTTATTATATATGTATATATCTTTAATATATATTTATATAAGTATATCTTCATGTAATATTAGTATTATTATTAATGTTAATACACCTTTAACATCGTGATTATGTGTGTACATATTATGTAAATGTTTTAATATTATATTATGTGTATGTTTTATATATTATGAACATGTATTTTCAATATTATTAGTTATATTTTTGTATATATTACTCTATGTACATATTTCCATATTACCCCATGTATATATATTTTTTAAATTCTATTATATGTATATGTTTATTTTTTTATCATATTGTATATATTATGTATATATTTTAACATTGGAAGTTATGTTTTTATTATAGTATATACTTCTAACACTATTGTATTCGTGTATATATATTATTTTTACGTACGTGTTCTTAATATTATTATTGTGAATATACATTCATAGTTTTTATTTCGTGTTTGATACTATTATTATGTTTAAAATATCAAATGCATTGTCATTATTCTTAATTGTCGTGTTATTTATGTACCTTGATGTATTTCTAACCTTTATTTTTCTGTTGCTCGCCCATTTCGTATCATGTCGCTATTCACTATTTTAAAAATATTTTATTCACGTTTTTTTATTTTATTTATTCTAATAAATAAGGCAACATACCGATTTAACATTAAATCGCCGATTTCATCGCTATGTTGGGTAAATATCAATGGACTCGTGTTAAAACGGTATGTCCTTCTCGAAAATCAAAAAAATTGAAAGTTCTCATCTTTTCAATCGGATCACGATTAAATCTTATATTGAACTCGTATTTTGAAAATCAAGACAACACATGTTTATGAGATACCAATTTTGGGCGTCGCGAGGGTGCTAATACCTTCCTCGCGCGTAACCGACTCCCGAACCCCAATTTTTCTCTGGACTTTCACGTAGACCTAAATTTGGCCTTCTTTTTGTTTTAAAAATAATTTTATTAGGTGTCCGATCACACCTATAAAAAGGATCGGGTAGTGACTCCCTTTGTTAATAAAATCGAAAGTTGGTTTTCAAATGTTTAATAAATCGCCACAATTAGCGACCAAGCGAAACTAAAATTTTTACGTTGCTACATCGGCTAATATATAGTGACTACTCCAATCCTAATTCTAATGTTATGATGAACTGTAGCACCAATTTAGTCCAGCTGACACAATAATAAAGAAATAAAAAATTCTCAATTTCTTATGAACCCTAAAAAACAAATCGACTAAATATATGCTTTCCCAAAAATCTGAGCAACCATAATACCTTCTGCATGGGTTTAAATCGCTCCATGATGTCTCTCTTGGAGAAACTTGTTACAAAAACATCTTTTTTTCTCTTCATCATAAACGAACTCCCCTCGTGATGATGAAACCAGCTTCGAATAAGGTAATTTCTCCATTGATGGCTTCCAATCACTTTTTTCAAACAATATTTTTGATTCTTTTACAAACCCACTAAATTTCAAGCTTCAATTTCTAAAGAATTTTAATAGAGAGGGAGAGGATTTGAGATTTAGGGTTATTCATTTAGGAGCTACTAATTTCTTTTAATTCTGCCCGTGTGTGTTAGTTAAGGTTTTAATTTTTTTTAATTTTAATTATTTTTTAAATTTAAATTCATTTATTGACATGACATTATTTTGTCTTATATGTCACGTCAGCATCTACATACGTGTGGCGCCAAAGTGATCCAACACCCAAACATTAGGGGCTAATTTTGTCATTATGCCTATTTAAATTAATTATTTAATATCCTTCTAAATTTTTAATTTATGTTTATATTTCTTCAATAAAATCAACTCAAATAACTCATATTGAATAAATGCCTACGAAACTTAATTAAATTAATCGTTTATTCTTCATTTGGGTAAAGAAGTAATGAAAAAGTATGAGTTTTGTTTGGCATGGAAGATAAAATTAATTAATTAAATTAAATACAATGATTTTTTCTTTGTTTTTAGCTTAGCATGGAAGATTTAAGATTATATATTCAAAATAAATTTGTATTTCATAGACAATTATTAAAGATGAATTATTTGAATTGATTTTAATTTGGAAACATAAAATAAATTTAAAATTTTAGGAGATAAAATTAATTAATTTAATTAATTTCAATATTGTAGTAATAAATCGACAGCCACTATCAAGGGATAAATTTTTAAATAATTGATCTAATTGGCTTTGATGTTTTAAAAATAAATTTTCAACATTGAAAAAAAATTAGAACTTTCGGCTAGGGGGTAAAGAAGTACAATTTGACAAATTTTTAACGCAATATTTTAGTTTCTACTGCTTTTTTTTTAATCTTCAATTTTTTTTACCTCAATCAATAGTTTAAAAAAGATATTTTTTGGTGGACCAAAATGAAAGCGACTTAGAAATTGGGTGGCTAAAATGAAAGTGTATGTAATAGCCCGATTTTAGGCTTAGTCGGAACAGTGGTTTCGGGACCACAAATCCGACGAAAAAAAAAATGTAATGGCTTGAATTTTCAGAGGTGTCGGAACGGTGATTCGAGATCACTAAATTCGACAAATGGGTAGAAAAATATTATTAATTTAGTAAGTATAAGTTAAATATGAAGTTAGGAAAATTTTGAAATAGTGAATAGTGCACTAGAAATAAATATTAAAATAATTAGAATCGAAATGAGGTATCAAGACCTCGGGGATTTTAAAACTGAGCCATAAATATTTTTATAAATATTTATGGAGTGTTAAAAAGTTAGTATTAAAGTTTCGTTAAGAAATTTTAAAGTTCCGATAATTAATTGAACAAAAAGGACTAAATTGTAACAAATGCAAAATTTTGGGAAATGATTAAATAGCTTAAATGATAAAAGGAAGAGGGCTTAAAAGGCAAATAGACCCAAGGTCTATTTGGGCTGGACGGCAGAGGCATGAAATCAGCAAGAAAGTAAGGAGAATTAAGGGCAAAATTGGAAAATTGCAAAATTTGCTTAATAAAGTTAGGACCCAAGTGGAATTATCTAGATTTCTCTTCATTTTTCTGAATTCTCATCAGCTAAAACACCATGGAAGGGCTTCTTCAAGCTGGTTCTTCATATTTTTATTACAAGTAAGT
>NW_024403282.1:0-17906 GCF_007990345.1 Gossypium hirsutum | reverse complement strand
AACTTATTATTGAAGGTCATAAGACAAGTTTGAGTCTTGGGGCATTGAAACCATGTTATATGCACATATCATCACCATCAAAGAAGCTTAATTCATTTTACAAACAGTGACTCCACTATAGCGAGCCCAACTAGCTCACATGTAACTTGACTTGTTTACACCCTAGAAGTGCCTAAGAAAATTATTAGCAACTTATTATTGAGGTCATAAGACAAGTTTGAGTCTTGGGGCATTGAAACCATGTTATATGCACATGTATCATCACCATCAAAGAAGCTTAATTCATTTTACAAACAGTGACTCCACTATAGCGAGCCCAACTAGCTCACATGTAACTTGACTTGTTTACACCCCTAGAAGCTGCCTAAGAAAATTATTAGCAACTTATTATTGAAGGTCATAAGACAAGTTTGAGTCTTGGGGCATTGAAACCATGTTATATGCACATGTATCATCACCATCAAAGAAGCTTAATTCATTTTACAAACAGACTCCACTATAGCGAGCCCAACTAGCTCACATGAACTTGACTTGTTTACACCCCTAGAAGACTGCCTAAGAAAATTATTAGCAACTTATTATTGAAGGTCATAAGACAAGTTTGAGTCTTGGGGCATTGAAACCATGTTATATGCACATGTATCATCACCATCAAAGAAGCTTAATTCATTTTAAACAGTGACTCCACTATAGCGAGCCCAACTAGCTACATGTAACTTGACTTGTTTAACACCCCTAGAAGATGCCTAAGAAATTATTAGCAACTTCATTAAAGGTCAAAGACAATTTCAGTCTTGGAGCATGAAACCATGTTATTATTCACATTACATCAACCCATCAAAAAAGCATTATCTTTTAACAAACCAGTACCAACCACCTAATCACGAGCCCAATAGCCCAACTAGCCACAGTAACTTGACTTGTTACACCCCAGAGACTCCTAAGAAAATTATTGGCCAACTTATTATTGAAGGTCTAAGACAAGTTTGAGTCTTGGCGGATTGAAACATTAAGCACAGTATCATCAACATCAAAAACTAATATTTACAAACATGTACTCCATATAGCGACCAATAGCTCACAGAACTGACTGTACACCCCTAGAAGCCTAAGAAAATTATAGAACTTATTTTGAAGTCAAAACAAGTTGATCTTGGGCATTGAACCATGTTAATGCAAAGTATCATCCATCAAAAAGCTTAATCATTTTACAAACGTGACCCACTAAGCGACCAAAGCCACATGTAACTTGACTTGTTTACACCCTAAAGACTGCTAAGAAAATTATTAGCAACTTATTATTGAAGTCATAAGACAAGTTGAGTCTTGGGCATTGAAACCATGTTATATGCCACATGTATCACCACCATCAAAGAAGCTTATTCATTTTACAAACAAGTGACTCCACTATAGCGAGCCCAACTAGCTCACATGTAACTTGACTTTTTACACCCCTCAGAAACTGCCCAAAAAAATTATAGCAACTTATTATTGAAAGGTCAAAGACCAAGTTTGAGTCTTGCATTGAAACCATGTTAATATGCACATGTATCATCACCATCAAAGAAGCTTAAATCATTTACAAACATGACTCCACATAGCGAGCCCAACCAGCTCACATGAACTTGACTTTTACACCCCTAACGCTCCTAAGAAAATTATTAGCAACTTATTATTGAAGGTCATAAGACAAGTTTGAGTCTTGGGCATGAAACCAGTTATATGCACATGTATCATCACCATCAAAGAAGCTTAATTCATTTACAAACCAGTGACTCCACTAAGCGAGCCCAACTAGCTCACATGTAACTTGACTTGTTACACCCCAGAAACTGCCTAAGAAAATTATTAGCAACTATATGAAGGTCATAAGACAAGTTTGAGTCTTGGGGGCATTGAAACCATTATAGCCACATGTATCATCACCATCAAAAGAAGCTTAAATTCATTAACAAACATGAACTCCACTATAGCAGCCCAACTAGCTCACATGTAACTTGACTTGTTTACACCCCTAGAAGGCTGCCTAAGAAAATTATAGCAACTATTATTGAAGTCAAAAGACAATTGTTTGAGTCTTGGGGAATTGAAACCATGTATATCAATGTATCATCACCATCAAAAAAGCTTAATTCATTTACAAAAAAAACAGCAAACTCCACATAGCGAGCCCAACTAGCTCACATGTAACTTGACTTGTTTACACCCCTAGAACCTGCCTAAGAAATAATTAGCAACTTATTATTGAAGGTCATAGGACAAGTTGAGTCTGGGGGCATTGAAACCATTTACATGCACATGTATCATCAACATCAAAGAAGCTAATTCATTTTACAAAACTGTGACTCCACTAATACGAGCCCAACTAGCTCACATAGTAACTTGACTTGTTTACACCCCTAGAAGACTGCCTAAGAAAATTATTAGCAACTTATTATTGAATGTTAGAAAGACAAGTTTGAGTCTTGGGCATTGAAACCATGTTATATGCACATGTATCACACCATCAAAGAACTTAATTCATTTTACAAACAGGACTCCACTATAGCGAGCCCAACTAGCTCACATGTAACTTACTTGTTAACACCCCTAGAGACACTGCCCTAAGAAAATTAATCAGCAACTTATTATTGAAGTCATAGAGACAAGTTGAGTCTTGGCATGAAACCATGTATATCACATTATCATCACCATCAAAGAAGCTAACATTTTAACAAACGGACACCACTAAGCGAGCCCAACTAGCTCCATGTAACTTGACTGTTACACCCTAAAGACACCTAAGAAAATTATTAGCAACTTATTATTGAAGGTCATAAGACAAGTTGAGTCTTGGGCATTGAAACCATGTTATATGCACATGTATCATCACCATCAAAGAACCTTAATCATTTTACAAATAGTGACCCACTATAGCGAGCCCAACTAGCTCACATGTAACTTGACTTGTTTACACCCTAGAAGACAGCCTAAGAAAATTATTAGCAACTTATATGAAGGTCATAAGACAAGTTTGAGTCTTGGGGCATTGAAACCATGTTATCTGCACATGTACATCACCATCAAAAACTTAATTCATTTTACAAATAGTGATTCCACTATAGCGAGCCAATAGCTCACATGGACTTGACCTGTTTACACCCCTAGAACACTGCCTAAGAAAATTATTAGCAACTTATTATTGAAGGTCATAAGACAAGTTGACTCTTGGGGAATTGAAACCATGTTATATGCACATGTATCATCACCATCAAAGAAGCTTAATTCATTTCAAACATTGACTCCACTATAGCGAGCCCAACTAGCTCACATGTAACTTGACTTTTTACACCCCTAGAGAGTGCCTAAGAAAATTATAGCAACTTATTATGAAGGTCAGAAGACAAGTTTGAATCTTGGGGCATGGAAACCAATGTTATATGAACATGTTCATCACCATCAAAGAAGCTTAATTCATTTTACAAACAGTGACTCACTATAGCAGCAACTACTCACATAACTTGACTTGTTACACCCCTAGAAGCTGCTAAGAAATTATTAGCAACTATTGAAGGTCATAAGACAAGTTTGAGTCTTGGGGCATTGAAACCATGTATATGCACAGTATCATCACCAATCAAAGACGCTTAATTCATTTTAACAAAAATACACACTAAAGCGAGCCCAACACTCACATTAACTTGACTTTTACACCCAAAACGCCAAGAAATTATTACAACTTATAATAAGGTATAAAGACAAGTTGGTCTTGGGATTGAAACCATTATAGACAGTATCACACCATCAAAACTTAAATTTACAAACAGTACTCCACTATAGCGAGCCCAACTAGCTCACAGTAACTTGACTTGTTTACACCCCTAAAGACTGCCTAAGAAAATTATTAGCAACTTATTATTGAAGTCATAAGACAAGTTGAGTCTGGGCATTGAAACCATGTTATATGCACATGTATCATCACCATCAAAGGAAGCTTAATTCATTTTACAAACAGTGACTCCACTATAGCGAGCCCAACTAGCTCACATGTAACTTGACTTGTTTACACCCCTAGAGACGCCTAAGAAAATATAGCAACTTATTATTGAAGGTCATAAGACAATTGAGTCTTGGGGCATGAAACCATGTTAATATCCACATTATCATCACCCATCAAAGAAGCTTAATTCATTTTACAAACAGTGACTCCACTATAGCGAGCCCAACTAGCTCACATGTAACTACTTGTTTAACACCTAGAACTAAGCTCCTAAGAAAATTATTAGCAACTTATTATTGAAGTTATAGACCAAGTTTGAGTCTTGGGGCATTGAAACCATGTTATATGACACAGTATCATCACCATCAAAAGAAGCTAATTCATTTACAAAACTGGACTCACATAGCGACCAACTAGCTCACATGTAACTTGACTGTTACACCTCTAGAAGACTGCCTAAAGAAAATTATAGCAACTTATTAATGAAGAGTCATAAGACAAGTTTGAGTCTTGGGGAATTGAAACCATGTTATATGCACATGTATCATCACATCAAAGAAGCTTAACTCTTTTACAAACAGTGACTCACACTATAGCAGCCCAACTAGCTCAACAGTACTTGACTTGTTTACCGACCCCAGAAGACTGCCAAAAAAATTATTAGCAACTTATTATGAAGGTCATAAACAAGGTTTGAATCTTGGGCATTGAAACCATGTATATGCACATGTATCATCACCATCAAAGAAGCTTAATTCATTTTACAAACATGGACTCCACATAAGCGAGCCCAACTAGCTCACATGTAACTTGACTTGTTTACACCCCTAGAAACCTCCTAAGAAATTATTAGCAACTTATTATTGAAGGTCATAAGACAAGTTGAGTCTTGGGCATTGAAACCATGTTAATGCACATGTATCATCACCATCCCCAAAGAAGCTAATAAATTTTACAAACAGGACTCCACTATAAGGCGAGCCAACTAGCTCCACATAGAACTTGACTGTTTACACCCCTAGAAGACTGCCCTAAGAAATTATTAGCAACTTATTTAAGGGTCATATGACAAGTTTGAGTCTTGGGGCATTGAAACCATGTTATATGCACAGTATCATCACCATCAAAGAAGCTTAATTCATTTTAACAAACTGTGAACTCACTATAGCGAGCCCAACAGCTCCACCATGTACACTTGACTGTTTACAACCCCTAGAAGACTGCTAAGAAAATATAGCAATTATTAAAAGGTATAAGACAAGTTGAGTCTGGGACATTGAAACAGTGATACTGCACATGTATCATCACCATCAAAGACTAATTCATTTACAAACGTGACTCACTATAGGAGCCCAAACTAGCCAATGTAACTTGACTGTACACCCCTGGCGCCTAGAAAATTACTAAACTTATATTGAATAAAGACAAGTTGAGTCTGGGCATGGAAACCATGTATGATGCACATTATAAACACCATCAAAAAGAAACAATAAGTTTACAAACAGTGACTCCACATAGCGAGCCCCAACTAGCTCAATCGACTGACTTGTTTACAACCCCTAGAAACTGCCAAAGAAAATTATTAGCAACTTATTATGAAGGTCATAGACACAAGTTTGATCTTGGGGCATTGAAACCATGTTATATGCACATGTATCATCACCATCAAAGAAGCTTAATTCATTTTACAAACATGACTCCACATAGCGAGCCCAACAGCTCACATGAACTTACTTTTTACACCCTAGAAGACTGCCTAAGAAAATTATTAGCAACTTATTATGAAGGTCATAAGACAAGTTGAGTCTTGGGGAATGAAACCATGTTATATCACATGTACATCACCATCAAAAAAGCTTAACTCATTTTACAAAAAGTGACTCCACTAAGCAAGCCCAACTACTCACATGTAACTTGACTTGTTTACAACCCCTAAGGAAGCTGCCTAAGAAAATATTATCTAGCAACTATTATGAAAAGGTCATAAGACCAAGTTTGAGTCTCGGGCAATGAAACCATGTTATATCACATGTATCACACCATCAAAAAGCTTAATTCATTTACAAACATGGACTCACTATAGCGAGCCCAACTAGCTCACATTAACTTGACTTGTTTACACCCCTAGAAGCTGCTAAGAAAATAATTAGCACTTATATTGAAGGTCATAAGACAAGTTGAGTCTTGGGGGCATTGAAACCATGTTAATGCACAGTATCATCACCATCAAAGAAGCTTAATCATTTTACAAACAGTGACTCCACTATAGCGAGCCCAACTAGCTCACATTAACTTGACTTGTTTACACCCCTAGAGACTGCCTAAGAAAATTATTAGCAACTTATTATGAAGGTCAAGAAGACAATTGAGTCTTGGGGCATTGAAACCATGTTAATGCACATTATCATCACCATCAAAGAACTTAACTCATTTTACAAACAATGACTCCACTATAGCGAGCCCAACTAGCTCACATGTAACTTGACTTTTACACCCCTAGAAGCTGCCTAAAAAATTATAGCAACTTATTATTGAAGGTCATAAGACAAGTTGAGTCTTGGGACTTAAACCATGTTATATGCACATGTATCATCACCATCAAAGAAGCTTAATTCATTTTACAAACAGTGACTCCACTATAGCGAGCCCAACTAGCTCACATTAACTTGACTTGTTTACACCCCTAGAAGACTGCCTAAGAAAATTATTAGCAACTTATTATTGAAGGTCATAAGACAAGTTGAGTCTTGGGATTGAAACCATGTTATATGCACATGTATCATCACCATCAAAAACCTTAATTCTTTTACAAATAGTGACTCCACTATAGCGAGCCCAACTACTCACATGTAACTTGACTGTTTACACCCCCTAGAAGCTGCCTAAGAAATTATTAGCAACTTATTATTGAAGGTCATAGACAAGTTTGAGTCTGGGGCATTGAAAACCATGTTAATATGCACATGTATCATCACATCAAAGAACTTAATTCATTTTACAAACTGTGACTCACTATAGCGAGCCCAACTAGCTCACACGACTTGACTGTTACACCCCTAGGCGCCTAAGAAAATTCATTAGCAACTTATTATTGAAGGTCATAAAGACAAGTTGATCTTGGGGGAATTGAAACCAATGTTATAGTGCCACATGTATCATCACCATCAAAGAAGCTTAATTCATTTTACAAAACATGACTTCCACTATAGCGAGCCCAATAGCTCACATGTAACTTGACCTGTTTACACCCCTAGAAAGTGCCTCAGAAAATTATTAGCACTACTATAGTCTAGGCAAGTGATCTGGGGCATTGAAACCATGTTAATGAAACATGTTATCACCATCAAAGAAGCTTAACATTTACAAAAGTGCTAAATAGCAACTTTTATTGAAGGGTCCATAAGAAAGTTTGAGTCTTGGGGCATTGAAACCAGTTAATGCACATGATCATCACCAATCAAAAGAAGCTTAATTCATTTTACAAACATGACCCCTATAGCGAGCCCAACTAGCTCACATGTAACTTGACTTATTACACCCCTGAAGACTGCCTAAGAAAATTATTAGCAACTTATTATTAAAGGTCATAAACAAGTTTGAGTCTTGGGCATTGAAACCATGTATATGCACATGTATCATCACCATCAAAGAACTTAATTCATTTTACAAACAGTGACTCCACTATAGCAGCCCAACTAGCTCACATGTAACTGACTTGTTTACACCCCCTAAAAGACTGCTAAGAAAATTATTAGCAATTATTATTGAAAGGTCATAAAGACAAGTTTGATCTTGGGCATTGAAACCATGTATCATGCACATTATCATCACCCATAAGAAAGAAGCTTAATTCATTTACAAACAGTGACTCCACTATAGCGAGCCCAACTAGCTCACATGTAACTTGACTTGTTTTACACCCCTAGAAGCTGCCTAAGAAAATTATAGCAACTTATTATTGAAGGTTATAAGACAAGTTTGAGTCTTGGGCATTGAAACCATGTTAATGCACAGTATCATCACCACAAAGAACTTAATTCATTTTAAACAGTGACTCCACATAAGCGAGCCCAACTAGCTCACATGTACCTTGACTGTTTACACCCCTAGAAACTGCAAGAAAATTATTACAACTTATATAAGGTCATAAGACAAGTTGAGTCTGGACATTGAAACCATTAATGCACATGCATCACCATCAAAGAAGCTTAATCATTTACAAAATGACTCCACTAAGCAACCCAACAGCTCACATGTAACTTGACTTTTACACCCCTAGAAACTGCCTAAGAAAATTATTACAACTTATTATTGAAGGTCATAGACAAGTTGAGTCTTGGGGCATTGAAACCATGTTATATGCACATGTATCATCACCATCAAAGAACTTATTTCATTTTACAAAAAGTGACTCCACTATGCGAGCCAACACTCACATGTAACTGACTTGTTTACACCCCCAGAAGACTGCCAAAGATAAGCAACTTATTATTGAAGTCATAAGACAAGGTTGAGTCTGGGATTGAAACCATGTTATATGCACATGTATCATCACCATCAAAGAAGCTTAATTCATTTTACAAACAGTGACTCCACTATAGCGAGCCCAACTAGCTCACATGTAACTTGACTTGTTACACCCCTAGAAGCTGCCAAGAAAATTATTAGCAACTTATTATTGAAGGTCATAAGACAAGTTTGAGTCTTGGGGCAATGAAACCATGTTATATGCACATGTATCATCACCATCAAAGAAGCTTAATCATTTTACAAACAGTAACTCCACTATAGCGAGCCCAACTAGCTCACATGTAACTTGACTTGTTACACCCTTAGAAGCTGCCTAAGAAAAATATTAGCAACTTATTATTGAAGGTCATAAGACAAGTTTGAGTTGGGGCATTGAAACCATGTTATATGCACATGTATCATCACATCAAAGAGCTTAATTCATTTTACAAACGTGACTCCACTATAGCGAGCCCAACTAGCTCACATGTAACTTGACTTGTTTACACCCCCTAGAAGACTGCCTAAGAAAATTATTAGCAACTTATTATTGAAGGTCATAAGACAAGTTTGAGTCTTGGGGCATTGAAACCATGTTATATGCACATGTATCATCAACCATCAAAGAAGCTTAATTCATTTACAAACAGTGACTCCACTATAGCGAGCCAACTAGCTCACATGTAACTTGACTTGTTTACACCCCTAGAAGACTGCCTAAGAAAATTATTAGCAACTTATTATTGAAGGTCATAAGACAAGTTTGAAGTCTTGGGCATTGAAACCATGTTATATGCACATGTATCATCACCATCAAAGAAAGCTTAATTCATTTTACAAACAGTGACTCCACTATAGCGAGCCCAACTAGCTCACATTAACTTGACTGTTTACACCCCTAGAAGACTGCCTAAGAAAATTATTAGCAACTTATTATTGAAGGTCATAAGACAAGTTTGAGTCTTGGGGCATTGAAACCATGTATATGCACATGTATCATCACCATCAAGAAGCTTAATTCATTTTACAAACAGTGACTCCACTATAGCAGCCCAACTAGCTCACATGTAACTTGACTTGTTTACACCCCTAGAAGACTGCCTAAGAAAATTATTAGCAACTTATTATTAAGGTCATAAGACAAGTTTGAGTCTTGGGCATTGAAACCATGTTATATGCACATGTATCATCACCATCAAAGAAGCTTAATCATTTAACAAACATGACTCCACTATAAGCGAGCCCAACTAGCTCACATGTAACTTGACTTGTTTACACCCCTGAAAGACTGCTAAGAAAATTATTAGCAACTTATTATTAAGGTCATAAGACAAGTTTGAGTCTTGGGCATTGAAACCATGTTATATGCACATGTATCATCACCATCAAAAAAGCTTAATTCATTTTACAAACAGTAACTCCCTATAGCGAGCCCAACTAGCTCACATGTAACTTGACTTGTTTACACCCCTAGAAGACTGCCTAAGAAAATTATTAGCACTTATTATTGAAGGTCATAAGACAAGGTTTGAGTCTTGGGGCATTGAAACCATGTTATATGCACAGTATCATCACCATCAAAGAAGCTTAATTCATTTTACAAACAGTGACTCCACTATAGCGAGCCCAACTAGCTCACATGTAACTGACTGTTTACACCCCTAGAACGCTGCCTAAGAAAATTATTAGCAACTTATTATGAAGGTCATAGACAAGTTTGAGTCTGGGGCATTGAAACCATGTTATATGCACATGTATCATCACCATCAAAGAAGCTTATTCATTTTACAAACAGTGACTCCACTATAGCGAGCCAACTAGCTCACATGGAACTTGACTTGTTACACCCCTAGAAGTCACTGCTAAGAAAATTATTAGCAACTTATTATTGAAGTTATAAGACAAGTTTGAGTCTTGGGGCATTGAAACCATGTTATATGCACATGTATCATCACCATCAAAGAAGCTTAATTCATTTTACAAACAGTGACTCCACTATAGCGAGCCCAACTAGCTCACATGTAACTTGACTTGTTACACCCCTAGAAGACTGCCTAAGAAAATTATTAGCAACTTATTATAAGGTCATAACACAAGTTGAGTCTTGGGAATTGAAACCATGTTATATGCACATGTATCATCACCATCAAAAAAGCTTAATTCATTTACAAACAGTGACTCCACTATAGCGAGCCCAACTAGCTCACATGTAACTGACTTGTTTACACCCCTAGAAGACTGCCTAAGAAAATTATTAGCAACTTATTATTGAAGGTCATAAGACAAGTTTGAGTCTTGGGGATTGAAACCATGTTATATGCACATGTATCATCACCATCAAAGAAGCTTAATTCATTTACAAACAGTGACTCCACTATAGCGAGCCCAACTAGCTCACATGTAACTTGACTTGTTTACACCCCTAGAAGACTGCCTAAGAAATTATTAGCAACTTATTATTAAGGTCATAAGACAAGTTATCTTGGGCATGAAACCATGTTATATGCACATGTATCATCACCATCAAAAAGCTTAATTCATTTTACAAACATGACTCCACTATAGCGAGCCCAACTAGCTCACATGTAACTTGACTTGTTTACACCCCTAAAACGCCTAAGAAATTATAGCAACTTATTATGAAGGTCATAAGACAAGTTTGAGTCTTGGGGCATTGAAACCATGTTAATGCACATGTATCATCACATCAAAGAAGCTTAATCATTTACAAACAGTGACTCCACATAGGAGCCCAACTAGCTCACATGTAACTTACTGTTAACACCCTAAAGACTGCCTAAGAAAATTATTAAGCAACTTATTATTGAAGTCATAAGACAAGTTTGAGTCTTGGGGCATGGAAACCATGTTATATGCACATGTACATCACCATCAAAGAAGCTTAATTCATTTTACAAACATGACTCCACATAGCGAGCCCAACTAGCTCACATGTAACTTGACTTGTTTACACCCTAGAAGACTGCCTAAGAAAATTATTAGCAACTTATTATTGAAGGTCATAAGACAAGTTGAGTCTGGGGCATTGAAACCATGTTAATGCACATGTATCACACATCAAAAAAGCTAATTCAATTTACAAACAGTGACTCCACTAAGCGAGCCAACTAGCCACATGAACTTACTGTTTACACCCTAAAGCTGCTAAGAAAATTACAACTATTATGAAGGTCAAAGACAAGTTTAGTCTGGGCATGGAAACCATTTATATGCACATTACATCACCATCAAAAGAAGCTTAATTCATTTTACAAACAGTGCTCCACTATAGCGAGCCCAACTAGCTCACATGTAACTGACTGTTTACAACCCTAGAAGCTGCCTAAGAAAATTATAGCAACTTATTATTGAAGGTCATAAGACAAGTTTGAGTCTTGGGGCATTGAAACCATGTTATATGCACATGTATCATCACCATCAAAGAAGCTTAATTCATTTACAAACTAGTGACTCCACTATAGCGAGCCCAACAGCTCACATGTAACTGACTTGTTTACACCCCTAGAAGACTGCCTAAGAAATTATTAGCACTTATTATTGAAGGTCATAAACAAGTTTGAGTCTTGGGGCATTGAAACCATGTTATATGCACAGTTCATCACCATCAAAGAAGCTTAATTCATTTTACAAACAGTGAACTCCACTATAGCGAGCCCAACTAGCTCACATGTAACTTGACTTGTTTACACCCTAGAAATGCCTAAGAAATATTAGCAACTTATTATTGAAGGTCATAGGACAAGTTGAGTCTTGGGGAATTGAAACCATGTTATATGCACAGTATCATCACCATCAAAGAAGCTTAACTCATTTACAAACAGTGACTCCACTATAGCGAGCCCAACTAGCTCACATGTAACTTGACTTGTTTACACCCCTAGAAGCTGCCTAAGAAAATTATTAGCAACTTATATTGAAGGTCATAAGACAAGTTTGAGTCTTGGGCATTGAAACCATGTTAATGCACATGTATCATCACCATCAAAGAAGCTAATTCATTTACAAACAGTGACTCCACTATAGCGAGCCCAACTAGCTCACATGTAACTTGACTTGTTTACACCCCTAGAAGACGCTAAGAAAATATTAGCAACTTATTATTGAAGGTCATAAGACAAGTTTGAGTCTGGGCATTGAAACCATGTTATATGCACATGTATCATCACCATCAAAAAAGCTTAATTCATTTTACAAACAGTGACTCCACTATAGCGAGCCCAACTAGCTCACATGTAACTTGACTTGTTTACACCCCTAGAAGCGCCTAAGAAAATATTAGCAACTATTATTGAAGGTCATAGACAAGTTGAGTCTTGGGGCATTGAAACCATGTTATATGCACATGTATCATCACCATCAAAGAAGCTTAATTCATTTTACAAACAGTACTCCACATAGCGAGCCCAACTAGCTCACATGTAACTTGACTTGTTTACACCCCTAGAAGCTGCCTAAGAAATTATAGCAACTATTATTGAAGGTCATAGACAAGTTTGAGTCTTGGGGCATTGAAACCAGTTATATGCACATGTATCATCACCATCAAGAAGCTTAATCATTTAAAAGTGATCCACTATAGCAGCCCACTAGTCACATTAACTTGACTGTTTACACCCCAGAAGACTGCCTAAGAAATTATTAGCAACTTATATGAAGGTCATAAGACAAGTTAGTCTGGGCATTGAAACCATGTATATGCACATGTATCATCACATAAAAAAGCTTAACATTTAAAACAGTATCACTATAGAGCCCAACTAGCTCACATGAACTGACTTGTTACACCCCTAAAGTCCTAAGAAATTATTAGCACTTATTATTGAAGGTCATAAGACAAGTTTGAGTCTGGGGAACTTGAAACCAATGTTATAATGCACATGTAATCATCCAACCCTATCAAAAAATGCTTAAAACATTCATTTTACAAACACGTCAGACTCCACTATAGCGAGCCCAACAGCTCACAATGTAACTTGACTTGTTACTACCCCTAGAAGCTGCCTAAGAAAATATTACAACTATTATTGAAGGTCATAGACAAGTTTTCTGGGGCATTGAAACCATGTTATATGCACATGTATCATACATCAAAGAAGCTAATTCATTTTACAAACAGTGACTCCACTATAGCGAGCCAGTCTAGCTCCATGAAACTTGACTTGTTACACCCCTAGAAGTCATCCTAAAAAATTATTAGCAACTTATTATTGAAGGTCATAAATTATTTGGGCATTGAAACCATGTATATGCACATGTACATCACATCAAAGAAGCTTAATCATTTTACAACATGACTCCACTAACGACCCAACTACTCACATGGAACTTGACTTGTTTACACCCTAAGAGCTAAGAAATTATTAGCAACTTATATTGAAGTCATAACAAGTTTGGTCTTGGGGCATTGAAACCATGTTATATGCACATGTATCACACCATCAAAGAAGCTTAATTCATTTACAAACAGTGACTCCACTATAGCGAGCCCAACTAGCTCACATGTAACTTGACTTGTTTACACCCCTAGAAGCTGCCTAAAAAATTATAGCAACTTATTATTGAAGGTCATAAGACAAGTTGAGTCTTGGGCATTGAAACCATGTTATATGCACATGTATCATCACCATCAAAGAAGCTTAATTCATTTTACAACAGTGACTCCACTATAGCGAGCCCAACTAGCTCAATGTAACTGACTTGTTTACACCCTAAAGACTGCCTAAGAAAATATTAGCAACTTATTATAAGGTCATAAACAGTTTGAGTCTTGGGCATTGAAACCATGTTATATGACATGTATCATCACCATCAAAGAAGCTTATTCATTTACAAACAGTACTCACTATAGCGAGCCAACTAGCTCACATGTAACTTGACTTGTTACACCCCAGAGTGCCTAAGAAATTATAGCAACTTATTATTGAAGGTCATAAGACAAGTTGAGTCTTGGGCATTGAAACCATGTTATGCAATGTATCATCACCATCAAAAGCTTATTCATTTAAAACAGTGACTCCACTATAGCGAGCCAACTAGCTCACATGTAACTGACTTGTTACACCCAGAAACTACCTAAGAAAATATTAGCAACTTATTATTGAAGTATAGACAAGTTTGAGTCTTGGGCATTGAACCATTTATATGCACATGTATCATCACCATCAAAGAAGCTTAATTCATTTTACAAACAGTGACTCCACTATACGAGCCCAACTAGCTCACATGTAACTTGACTTGTTTACACCCCTAGAAGCTGCCTAAGAAAATTATTAGCAACTATTATTGAAGTCATAAGACAAGTTTGAGTCTTGGGGCATTGAAACCATTTATATGCACAGTATCATCACCATCAAAGAAGCTTAATCATTTTACAAACAGTGACTCCACTATAGCGAGCCCAACTAGCTCACATGTAACTTGACTTGTTTACACCCTAGAATCCTAAGAAAATTATTCAACTTATTATTAAGGTCATAAGACAAGTTTATCTTGGGCATTGAAACATGTATATGCACAGTATCATCACCATCAAAGAAGCTAATTCATTTTACAAACAGACTCCACTATAGCGAGCAAACTAGCTCACATGTAACTTGACTTGTTTACACCCCTAGAAGACTGCCTAAGAAATTATTAGCAACTTATTATAAGGTCATAAGACAAGTTCAGTCTTGGGGCATTGAAACCATGTTATATGCACATGTATCATCACCATCAAAAAGCTAATTATTTACAAAAGTAACTCCACTATAGCGAGCCCAACAGCTCACATGAACTGACTTGTTACACCCTAGAAAGCCTAAGAAAATTATTAGCAACTATTATTAAGGTCATAAGACAAGTTAGTCTTGGGCATTGAAACCATGTTATATGCACATGATCATCACCATCAAAAAGCTTATTCATTTTACAAACAGTAACTCCACTATGCGAGCCCAACTAGCTCACATTACTTACTTGTTACCCCCCTAGAGCTGCCTAAGAAAATATAGCAACTTATTATTAAGGTCATAAGACAAGTTTGATCTGGGGCATTGAAACCATGTTATATGCACATGTATCATCACCATCAAAAAAGCTATTCATTTTACAAACAGAACTCCACTATAGCGAGCCCAACTAGCTCACATGTAACTTGACTTGTTTACACCCTAGAAGCTGCCTAAGAAATAATTAGCAACTTATTTTGAAGGTCATAAAATTTAGTCTGGATGAAACCATGTTAATGCACAACACACAAAAAGCAATTCATTTTACAAACAGTGAACTATAGCGAGCCAAGCCAATGACTTGATGTTACCTGAAGCCCTAAGAAAATTATAGCAACTTATTATTGAAGGTCATAAGACAAGTTTGAGTCTTGGGGCATTGAAACCATGTTATATGCACAATGTATCATCAACATCAAAGAACTTAATTCATTTAAAAAGTGACCCACATAGGAGCCAACTAGCTCAAGAACTTACTGTTTACAAAGATCTAAGAAATAAGAACTTATTATTAAGGTCTAGACAAGTTTGTCTTGGGCATTGAAACCATTTATTGCACATATCATCACCATCAAAAGCTTATTCCATTAAAAGTATCACTATAGCGACCCAACTCTACATGACTGACTTGTTTCACCCCCTAGAAGACTGCCTAAGAAAATTATTAGCAACTTATTATTGAAGGTCATAAGACAAGTTTGAGTCTTGGGGCATGAAACCATGTTATATGCACATGTATCATCACCATCAAGAAGCTTAATTCATTTACAAACAGTGACTCCACTATAGCGAGCCCAACAGCTCACATGTAACTTGACTTGTTTACACCCCTAGAAGACTGCCTAAGAAAATTATACAATTATTATAAGGTCATAAGACAAGTTTGAGTCTTGGGCATGAACCATGTTATATGCACATTCATCACCATCAAAAAGCTTAATTCATTTTACAAACAGTGACTCCACTATAGCGAGCCCACTAGCTCACATATTACTTACACCCCTAGAAGCTGCCTAAGAAATTATTAGCAACTTATTATTGAAGGTCATAAGACAAGTTTGAGTCTTGGGGCATTGAAACCATGTTATATGCACATGTATCATCACCATCAAAAGCTTAATTCATTTTACAAACTGTGACTCACTATAGCGAGCCCAACTAGCTCACATGTAACTTGACTTGTTTACACCCCTAGAAGACTGCCTAAGAAAATTATTAGCAACTTATTATTGAATGTCATAAGACAAGTTGAGTCTTGGGGCATTGAACCATGTTATATGCACATGTATCATCACCATCAAAGAACTTAATCATTTACAAACATACTCCACTATAGCGACCCAACTAGCTCACATGACTTGACTTGTTACACCCCTAGAAGTGCCTAAGAAAATTATTAGCAACTTATTATTAAGGTCATAAGACAAGTTTAGTCTTGGGCATTGAAACCATGTTATATGCACAATATCATCACCATCAAAAACTTAATTCATTTTACAACAGTGACTCCATATAGCGAGCCCAACTAGCTCACATGTAACTTGACTTGTTTACACCCAGAAATCCTAAGAATTTTAAATTATTAAGTCATAGACAATTTAGTTTGGTTAAAATTATGCAATGTATCACCCATCAAAAAGCAATCATTACAAAAAGTACTCAAATAGCAGCCCAATAGCTCACATAACTTACTTTTTACACCCCTAGAACCTAAGAAAATTATTAGCAACTTAATTGAAGTCATAAACATTTGGTATTGATTGAAAATATAGCACAATATCACCATCAAAAGAATCATTTAAAAATGACTCCACTAAGCACCCCAACTAGCCAATTAACTTGACTTGTTACCCCCTATGACTGCCTAAGAAAAAAAATTATTAGATCAAAACAATTATATTGACATGAAAGAAGCTTAATTCATTTTACAAACAGTGACTCCACTATAGCGAGCCCAACTAGCTCACATGTAACTTGACTTGTTTACACCCCTAGAACTGCCTAAGAAAATTATTAGCAACTTATTATTAAGGTCATAAGACAAGTTTGAGTCTTGGGCATTGAAACCATGTTATATGCACATGTATCATCACCATCAAAGAAGCTTAATTCATTTTACAAACAGTGACTCCACTATAGCGAGCCCAACTAGCTCACATGTAACTTGACTTGTTTACCCCCAAGACTGCCTAAGAAATTATTAGCAACTTATTATTAAGGTCATAAGACAAGTTTGAGTCTTGGGCATTGAAACCATGTTATATGCACATGTATCATCATCAAAAAAAAGCTTAATTCATTTTACAAACAGACTCCACTATAGCGCCCAACTAGCTCACATGTAACTTGACTTGTTTACACCCTAGAAGTGCCTAAAGAAATTATTAGCAACTTATTATGAAGGTCAT
>NW_024403281.1:0-17948 GCF_007990345.1 Gossypium hirsutum | reverse complement strand
ATAAGCAAAGGTTTCTTGCAACACACTCAAAAATCAACGCATGGGTCATGTTATGAGCATCAAACAACTCAACTTCACAAAAAAATGCCAAAAGAACCACATGAATCATACCTTAATCTATAAACTCACTTGGCCGAATGTCCTAGCTTCCATTTTTCTTTTCTTTTCCTTATGGTTTCGGCAAGATAATAGAAAAGATGATGGAACTTTGTTTTTATCACCACTTACTAATATAAATTTATTATACATAATTCCCACCAAATATAAAAAAAAATGAAGACAAGGGAACACCATAATGCATGCGTATGTTGGCCGGCCATTCACATTCAAAAATGGTCTATTTGACATGCAAGTCCACTCTTTTTGGTACATGCACTAATAGACCATTTTAAATTGGACTATCATATTTTCACCATGTCTCAAATCGATCCCTATTAACAATTTCTCATGCAATTGGTAAAATTAGGGAATGAAACTTCCACATACTCATGTTCACACATAATAAGCATAGAATATAGCAATTAATAATTTTACGACTCGGTCTTGTGTCCCGAAACCACTTTCCGACTAGGGTCACATTAGGGCTGTCACAACTCTCCCCACTTAAGAAATTTTCGTCCTCGAAAAGCTTACCAGTAAATAGGTTTAGGTATCGTTCTTTCATCGAACTCTCGGTTTCCCAAGTAGCTTCCTCGATCCCGTGTTTGAGCCATAACACCTTTACTAACGGAACCCTTTTGTTCCGCAACTCCTTCACTTCACGAGCTAGGATACACATCGGCTCTTCTTCATAACTCATATCGGCTTGAATTTCAACCTCCGACAGACTAATTATGTGCGAAGGATCAGATCTATAGCGTCGAAGCATCGAAACATGAAAGACATCGTGTATCCTTTCAAGTTCAGGGGGCAAAATCAATCTATATGCAACCGGACCAACTCGTTCGGAGATTTCGTACGGCCCAATGAATCTCGGGCTCAACTTGCCCTTACGGCCAAACCTGAGTACCTTTTTCCAAGGCGAAACTTTAAGGAACACTTTATCTCCCACCTGACATTCAATGTCCTTTCGTTTCAAGTCCGCATACGATTTCTGACGATCTGTGGCTGCCTTCAGACTTTCACGGATTACCTTTACTTTCTGTTCGGCATCTTTAATCAAATCAACTCCGAAAATTTTACTTTCACCGAGCTCGGTCCAAAACAATGGTGTACGGCATTTACGACCGTACAAAGCCTCGTAAGGTGCCATCTTAATACTTGATTGAAAACTATTGTTGTAAGCGAATTCAATCAAAGATAAATGCCGTTCCCATGAACCACTAAACTCGAGGATGCAACATCTCAACATATCCTCAAGTATCTGAATCATCCGCTCGGATTGACCATCGGTTTGTGGATGAAAAGCGGTGCTAAAATGCAGCTTGGTACCCAACGCTTCTTGCAATTTCTTCCAAAATCGTGAGGTGAATCTCGGATCTCTATCCGACACGATAGAAATAGGTACTCCATGTAATCTCACAATCTGAGAAACATACAATTCGGCTAGTTATCCAATGAAAAATCCGTACGACAGGGATAAAGTGAGCCGACTTAGTCAGTCTATCAACAACAACCCAGATCGCATCCTTCTTACTTGTTGACAATGGTAGTCCGGACACAAAGTCCATTGTGACTCGATCTCATTTCCACTCGGGTATCATGATCGGCTGAAGTAATCCTAAAGGCACTTGATGTTCCGCTTTCACTTGTTGACATATTAAACATCTCGAAACAAAGTCGGAGATGTCCCGTTCATACCATGCCACCAAAACCATCGTTTCAAATCGTTGTACATTTTCGTACTCCCCGGGTGAATTGACATTCGGCTACAATGAGCTTCATTCAGAATCATCGAAATGAGTTCTGAATTTCTTGGAACACACAACCGACTTCTGAACCTCAAACAATCGTCATCATCAATTTGAAATTCGGATTCCATATTCGGAATACATTCAGCCCGTTTTGCAACCAATTCATCGTCGACTTTCTGAGCTTCACTAATTTGATGAATCAATGATGGTTTGGCCTTTAATTCAGCTACTAACACATTGTCGGGTAGAACAGACAAGTGCACATTCATCGCTCGTAAAGCAAACAGCGATTTTCGGCTTAAGGCGTCCGCAACCACATTAGCCTTTCCCGGGTGGTATTCAATGACAAGCTCGTAATCTTTCAACAACTCAAGCCAACGTCTTTGTCGCAGATTTAAGTCTCTTTGAGTCATCAAATATTTGAGACTTTTGTGATCCGAAAATACATGGCACTTTTCGCCAAACAAATAATGTCGCCATATTTTCAAAGCAAATACGATGGCGGCTAGCTCGAGATCATGGGTTGGATAATTTCTCTCGTGTGGCTTCAATTGTCTCGACGCATAGGCCACAACTCGACCTTCTTGCATCAATACGCAACCCAACCCGAGTAGGGATGCGTCACTATAAATGACAAACTCTTTGCCTGATTCGGGTTGCACTAAAATTGGAGCTTCAGTCAAATGAGTTTTCAGTTGATCGAAGCCTTTCTGACATTTCTCCGTCCATTCAAACTTAGCATCCTTCTGAAGTAGCTTCGTCATTGGTGTGGCTATCATCGAGAAACCTTTGACAAATCGTCGGTAATAACCGGCGAGTCCCAAAAAGCTCCAAACCTCAGTAATACTTCTCGGAGGTTTCCAGTTAAGTATGGCTGAGATTTTGTTCGGGTCAACTCGAATACCCGATGCGGATACCACATGACCCAAGAAGCTAACCTCTCTTAACCAGAACTCACACTTACTGAACTTAGCATATAACTTCTTATCCCGCAAAACTTGCAACACTAATCTCAAGTGTTCAGCATGTTCGATCTCATCTCTTGAATAGACCAAGATGTCATCAATGAACACAACTACGAACCGATCCAAATATGGTCTGAAGATCCGATTCATCAAATCCATAAATACCGCAGGGGCATTAGTGAGCCCAAACGGCATCACTAAGAACTCGTAGTGACCATATCTCGTCCTGAAGGCAGTTTTGGGTATGTCCGATTCTCGAATTCGCAACTGATAATAGCCCGATCTCAGATCTATTTTTGAGAACATTGAGGCTCCCTTCAGTTGGTCGAACAAATCATCGATACGCGGTAACGGATACTTATTCTTTATCGTCACTTTATTCAGTTGACGATAGTCAATGCACAACCTCATGGTTCTGTCCTTCTTTTTCACGAACAATACTGGTGCACCCCAAGGTGAGAAACTCGGTCGAGCGAAACCTCTATCCGTCAACTCTTGCAATTGAGCTTTCAATTCTTTTAACTCAGTTAGTGCCATACGATACGGAGCTATCGAAATTGGCGTAGTTCCAGGTACAAGCTCAATACCAAACTCTATCTCCCGAACAGGTGGCAAACCCGGTAACTCTTCAGGAAACACATCCGGGTATTCACAAACCACCGGCACAGATTCGGGTTTCTTTTCTAACTCTTTGTCATCAAGTACATACGCAAGGTATGCTTCGCACCCTTTTCTTACATATTTCTGGGCCAACATTGCTGATATTACAGCTGGCAACCCCCTTAAGTCCGCAGACTCAACTCGGATTATCTCGTTATTTGCGCACCTCAAATCGATAGTCTTACTTTTGCAATTCACAACCGCATCATGCGCGGTCAACCAATCCAAACCAAGAATAACATCAAATTCATCAAACGGCAAAAGCATCAAGTCCGCCGGAAAACAAGAACCTCGAATTACTAGGGACATCTCTTACACACTTTGTCGACAAGCACGTAACGACCCAAGGGATTTGACACCCGAATTACGAACTCAGTAGACTCAACAGGTAGAATCTTACTGGATGCTAAGGTTTCACATACATATGAATGAGTAGAGCCAGGGTCAATCAATGCAATCACATTAGTATCAAAGAGAGTAAAGGTACCAGTGATGACGTCAGGGAGGATGCCTCCTCTCGTGCGCGAATGGCATATGCTCTAGCAGGAGTACGGTTCTCGGCTCGAACAGCCGTATCAGAGGTCCCTCTCTGACTACCACCCCTACCTCCTAAAATTCTCGGTGGTCTACCTCTAGATGTCACTCCACTAGGTCTTGCACCTTGAATCTTATTCTTCTCATCAAGCTCCGTGCAATCTCTAATGAAGTGGTCCTTCGAACCGCATCCGTAACAGGCCCTGTTAATAGTCTTACCCCAACATTCACCTATGTGTCGTCTTCCACATTGGGGACATTCAGGTTTCTCTAGATGATTATTGCCCACACTAGCTACCGAAGTAGCTCGGGAGTCCGTGGATGGTCTTGCTCTGATGGAAATTCCCGCAGTCGTCCTCGACTTATTAGTGTCCTCCCTGAACTTCTTTACGGCTGAGAATGGAGCTTTACCCGTCGATCTTTTACGATAGTCTCTAGCCTCAAATTCAGCCTTCTTCTTCTCCTTTCCAAGTTCTTCCGCCTTGCAGGCTCGTTCGACTAGTGTTACGAATTCTTTTATTTCCAAAATACCCATTAGTAGCTTTAAATCTTCATTCAATCCTTCTTCGAATCTTTTGCACATAGCAACCTCATCAGCTACACACTCCCGGGCATACCTGCTGAGTCTTACGAATTCATGTTCGTATTCAGATACTGTCATACGGCCTTGCTTAAGTTCCAAGAATTCCTTACGCTTTTGATCAATGAACCGTTGACTAATATATTTCTTTCGAAATTCCGTTTGAAAGAAGTCCCAAGTTACTCGTTCGTTTGGGACTATGGAAATCAGGGTCCTCCACCAATAGTAGGCTGAGTCCCGCAACAAGGATATAGCACACTTTAGACATTCATCGGGTGTGCAAGACAGTTCATCAAACACCCGAATGGTGTTATCAAGCCAGAACTCGGCCCTTTCAGCATCATCAGTAACTATGGCCCTGAACTCCTCAGCCCCGCGCTTCCTAATCAAGTCTACAGGTGGCTTACTCAGCCTCACATGATCAGTAACTGATGGCATTACTGGCTCCGGGGGTGGATTATTCAAATTCGGGAATTGTTGGACAGCCGGATTGGTTCGGGCATACTGCGCGACCCATTCATTCATCATGGTAAAGAAGGCTTGTTTAGCCCCCTCACCTTGATTATTCGCAGATGACTGAGGTTCAACAGGCGGCGTCCCTTGTGCAGGAGCAGCCGCTACACTTTCAATGTCATCCACCAAGGTTCTCTCTACACCGGGATCCATTTACTAATCAAAACATAAATTTTAACCGTCAGAAGTCATCACACAGTTAAACATTAACATTCGGCATGTATAGCTAGACTCATACGTGCTATGGTAGTCCTAGAACCGACTAAACCATAGCTCTGATACCAATCAAATGTAACACCCCGAACCCAAGGCCGTCGCCGGAGTCGAACACGAGGTGTTAACAGACTTCAACCCACTTAAAAAAATTTTCCAGACAAGCTGCCAGTCTGCGTACTAGTCGCTAAAAAAATCATATCTCGAGTTCCGAAACTCGAAATCCAGTTCCGTAAATTTTCCCTGAAAATAGACTCATATGCCCATCTACACATTTTTTTCTAGAATTTTTGGTCGGACCAATTAGTACATTTATTAGTCAAAGTCTCCCATGTTACAGGGATCGACTACACTGACCTTTGTGCATTACGACTTGGATATCTCCCTGCACAGAGTTTCAATACTGATGCCGTTTGTTTCTATAGAAACTAGACTCATAGAGGAATCTATACATATATGGTATGACTCCTAATTATCTCTGGTTGATTTATAATGAATTTCCAAAGTCGGGACAGGGAATCCAGAAACCGTTCTAGCCCTGTCTCACGAGAACCTGAATATCTCTTAACATACTGTCCATACGATCTTTTCGTTGCTTCTATATGAAAATAGACTCATCGAGCTTCGAATACATCATTTATTCATCAATTAATTCCACTCCTACTATTTTTAGTGATTTTCAATCTCATGTCACTGCTGCTGCCAGCATCTGTTACGAAAGTAACTAGGTCCATTTCATGCCTACTCCTTGATCCAACTCAATCGAACATTCATGCCATTTTCGCATGGCTTAAAGTTTACATACCAAAGTTCAAACACAACATAATAGCCTATACATGCCGAAATGTTCTCCTAAGCCGACTAAGAAGAAAGTACCAAAACTTGCTATCCGGTGTGATGACTTCGATGACGGCCCGACCACGCAAAAAGAGATGTGTCCAAGAAACCTAGAATAGGTGACAAGGAAACACCGAGTGAGTTTATAACTCAGTAAGTTATAAGCTATGCACTACCATCCATCAATAACATTATCACAAGAGAAAACAAAATGGAACGAGGCTAATTACTCCATCCATTCCGAACCATACCATAGTTCCTCCGACCTATCGGTTTAATTTCATACCAATTTATGCATTCACAATCCACATACTCATCAATAGGATATTCGAGGCATTTTCATAAATCATTTTATTTTCGTTACAAACATACAACTAAACGGCCTTTCACCCATTCTACGATAAATTTCATGTACGTGACTTCAAGTATATTTGTCACATAGGTTCAAACTTACCAAGCTCAACACCAAGTATAGACATGGCACCTATTAGCCATGAACTCAAGACACTTACCCAATCCGCTGTCCGTGATCGACTCAATAGCGTCGCACACTTAGTGTCCATAATGATTCAAGAATATATATTAAGTCCGCACACTCAGGGCTATATAATCAACTCGCACACTTAGTGCTACATAATCAAACTCGCACACGTAGTGCTACATAGTCAAACTCGCACACTTAGTGCTACATAGTCAATTCGCACACTTAGTGCTACATAGTCAAACTCGCACACTTAGTGCTACATAGTCAATTCGCACACTTAGTGCTGCACAATTTAAACCCGCACACGTAGCGCCAATCTCATGGTCATAAATGTTTATACTCGCACATTTAGTGCCGAGATCAACAACTCAATACATCTCACCTCTTTTCTTTTCATTCAACACTTTCATCATCACATACGTACATGCATATATATATTTATTCATTCCATTCAGCATCATTACATAAACGTTATGACCATTTGAATTAATACCAACTATATGCTTAATGACTTACCTCGTGTTGGGTAAGACGGTTCCAACTCGGCTACTCGATGACCTTTTCTTTGCCTTTGCTCGATTCACCTCCTTTAACTCCTTGAGCTTAATCAATAATTTAACTAGTTTAACCACATTGCCAAATATTTACAATCCAATTTCACATGTATATGTATGTTAGTATATTCGGCTAATAACCTCATGCAACTACCATATCATCAAAATCTAATCACACATGCACATGCATTAGGTAAGTTACCTTTGCTAATTTTAAACCCAACATCACACAAGCTCTCAAGTGATGGACGAATGCTTCTTTGTTACCCAACTAATCATTCGACAATTTCATCCCCTTTACCACCCTTTTATGCCTAATTATCTAAATCAAGATAAGATCATCAACATGCCTAACCATAGCCGAATGTGCAACATTAATCTATCACCTCTATCTCTTAAATACTATCAAGTTCATTTACTTCTAATTTCTTAAGTTCAACATCTTAATGCCCATTATAGCTACTCCCATAATCTAAATTTAAAAATCGGCAACACCCACATTTCAACTATCTTAGCCGAATACTCCTCAACACTTAGACTAAAGTATGCACATTAAACTTAATACAACTTTCATTATTCCTTTCACCCTCAAACAAAATTTATAAATCTTGCCCTTCCTTCCATGTTTCGGTCAATTATTCAAATTACCTCATAACATGAACATTCTTTTCAACTAATCTAGCATGACTCATTCGGCCTTAACAAAGAACCACTTTTCATACAAGGACAAAAATAAATCAAATGAACCTCCCATTTAAACCCCATTCTATCTTCTACTTACTCAATAATACATGTTTCTTAGTTCATATTCATCTATAACCATTTCAAATCACATACTACAAAACATCATCAATTTGGCATATAAGAACATAACCAAAGGTTTCTTGCAACACAACTCAAAAATCAACGCATGGGTCATGTTATGAGCATCAAAACAACTCAACTTCACAAAAAAATGCCAAAAGAACCACATGATATCATACCTTAATCTATAAACTCACTTGGCCGGATGTCCTAGCTTCCATTTTTCTTTTCTTTTCCTTATGGTTTCGGCAAGATGATAGAAAAGATGATGGAACTTTGTTTTTATCACCACTTACTAATATAAATTTATTATACATAATTCCCACCAAATATAAAAAAAATGAAGACAAGGGAACACCATAATGCATGCGTATGTTGGCCGGCCATTCACATTCAAAAATGGTCTATTTGACATGCAAGTCCACTCTTTTTGGTACATGCACTAATAGACCATTTTAAATTGGACTATCATATTTTCACCATGTCTCAAATCGATCCCTATTAACAATTTCTCATGCAATTGGTAAAATTAGGGAATGAAACTTCCACATACTCATGTTCACACATAATAAGCATAGAATATAGCAATTAATTATTTTACGACTCGGTCTTGTGGTCCCGAAACCACTTTCCGACTAGGGTCACATTAGGGCTGTCACAGATAGTGTGATAACTCCTGACACGTTTTGAATTTTAGTTTCATATAGTAATGAATTCCAACCGAACCGACTCCGATGAAGTAAAAAGCAATGCGCAAGCCTCCGTCTAGTTCTAGGCCCGTATCTGAGGGCTGGAAAGAAGAGGCTAAGGAAGCCTTCTTCCAAATGATGAACAAGTGGTTCATTGAGTTTGTTCGAATGAATTCGGCTACTCAACGACCTCTACCCCCACATATTCCCCAATTATTCCCGTTACTTCTCAAGGTTTGGAACCTTTACGTGTAAATAAGTCGCCTTTTGATAAAATTTGCAAATATAGGGTCGAAGAATTTAGAGATACAGTTGAAGGTGATACTGAGCGAGCAGAATTCTGGTTAGAGAATACAATCTAAGTTTTTGATGAGCTATGTTGTTCACGGCCGAATGTGTTAAATATGTCGTACCTCTATTGAAAGATTCAGCCTATCAATGGTGGAATACGTTGGTCTCTGTTGTGTCAAGAGAACGGGTAGACTGGGAATTTTTCCAAACTGAGTTCAGAAAGAAATATTTAAGTCAGAGGTTTCTGGATCAGAAACACAGAATTTCTTTAGCTTAAATAGGGTCGTATGACAATATTAGAATATGAAAGAGAATTCGTCAGGTTCAACAAGTATGCCCGAGAATGCATTCCAACTGAAGTTGCTATGTGTAAGCGGTTCGAAGATGGACTAAACAAAGACATAAAACTTCTAGTTAGGATTCTCGAGTTGAAAGAATTCATTTTTTTGGTTGACAGAGCACATCAAGCCGAGGAGCTTAGTAAAGAGAAAAGAAAAACTGATTTTGAAGTTAGAGATTCAAGAAAGAGATCAACTAGAAAATCGTATCATTCAACATCAAAAGATTGAAAGAATACCATAATCATTCGACTACTTCAGTGGGGTATCCTAACAGAGATGGAGGTAAGCAACACGCGAGTTCTAAAGCTCAAGCAGCATCAGTAGTGAACATTGGCAGTGTTAAAGCTAACAAGCCTCATTTTTAGCGATGTGGACGAAGACGTTTTGGAGAATGTCGGATGAAAGACAGAGTCTGTTTCAAATGTCGTTCGCAGGAACATTTTATTCAGGATTGGCCTGAGTTACTAGAAACACGGAAATTTACACATTTTTACATACCCTTTTTAACTTAAAATCATATAGTTTCGATAAAATTCTTGTCGAAAAATAATTTATTTTTACAAAATAATTAAAGTGCACTTAAAATATGAACATGTTGAATTTTAATTAATTTTGATGAATTTTGGTTATTTTCGACAGACACTACTAGAAGCGCAAAATTGAGAAGCAATTTGAAGTATCGAGGCGAACTAAATTTCAGCCTAATACGGTCCAAAATTATATGTATTAATTCATAATATAATTAATTTTAATTTATATCCAATTTAATTTTGGTTAATAAATTATTATTAATTAATTATGAAAAAGTGGTCCAGTTGAACTGAACCGAGTGAACCGAACCGAGCAAGAATGGATAGCCCAAAAACCATCCCAAGAGCTGACCCAAATCAGCTTATTAGCTAATTATTTAAGTTTGCAGAGAGGCCCTTGAAGACTTGCTCAAGTTGCATTCAAACCCCTCCACAATTGGCGGCTTTATAGATTTGCCCCAAGCTTAAATTAGCAAAGTTGAAACTATCAACCTTGCCACATGTGTGGCTGGCCAAGGGAGGGCTCTTTGGCTGATAATTTAGCTATTTTTAGCAGCCCTCCTCAGCTATAAAAACCCCCTTAGGCTGGTCATTTTAGAGACACACCTCAAGCATTCACATCTTTCCTCTCTTCCCTCCACTTTCTCTTTTCTTTTCCATTCCAAAATTTCCTTGCTCTCTTGCCGATTTCTCCTCTTGAGAAAGGGGCACTCATTAGCTATTTGGAGCAGTAATTAATTTCTCATAGCAGCCTTGGTTGACGAAGACAACGGAGAAGGAAGAACGGAGCAACTAGTCAAGCCACGGAAAAACACCAAATTTGATTCTTGTTCCCTATCTCTTTAATTTTGTTGTTATGCTGAACATATCTATGAATATTTATGTTGCTAGAATGGTTAATTTAATCAATTTAGCTTGAATTTAATTCGTGTTAGGTTGATTTCATTTTGTTTGTTAAAATTATTAAAATTGTGTTTAAGTTGTTATAGGCCTCGGTAAGATGCCTGATTAAGTAAAATCATGACTAAGTTATTCTTGCATTACAATTGTTAGGTAACTAATGAATTAATTATTTAACGGATTGAAATTGTAATTAATGGATACAGTACTTAATAAGTGCATGTTTAATCATCTAAGGGAGCTGATGGTTAGATTAGCAACGGTATCTAACGATACATTTGCCTTGCATAACTTGCAAGATTATTGTGATCAAACTCCTTCAAGGTAAGGATACTTTGTTACCTCACATAGTCTTTTATGTGCTTATTAAATCGAGTTAATTGTTTGAATTGACATAGGGATATGTACAAGAGATTATTTCTATTTAATAAGTACGTATGTTCAATAACATATTTGCCCATTAAGACTTGTTTAATCGGTTGAATTGACATAGGGATATAGTCAAGAGATAAATGAATTTTGGTAGGTGAGTATGTTCATAAGTTAGCAAATTACCGAGTTGCCGTGAACTTGTTTGTAACAATATAAACATGAGTTTAATAATTCTAAGTTAAGAAATGTAATTAATCTAACACAATTATGTCATCTTGATTAAAATCATATTTTGAAATCGTGCATTTGAGATTTATTTATTTAGTTTACTTAGTTTGAAATCTTAGTTTTTAATCACCCTCTTCAAACAAAGTATTTTTTCTTTACCAAAGTTTTTTAAATAGCATTCATAAATAATTCTTTTCACAGTCCCTGTGGGTACGATAACTCGACATTTACTTGTCACTTTATTACTTGTTGCAATTGTGTACACTTGCACATTTCCGTCGTTCCAGTTACTTGAAAAAGACAAGATTCATAATGTTCAACTGAGTAATACAGTTACAAGAGGGAGACCACCGAGGAACCCTAGAAATGTGGATCATAGTCGTAGTGAGACTATGGACTCTACTGTGAGATCTGAGGCACGAGCACCAGCAAGAGCCTATGCGATCCGTGCGCATGAGGAAGCTTTTGCTCCAGATGTTATTACTAATACTTTTTCTATCTTTGACACTAAAGTTACTACTTTTATTGATCCTGGATCAACTCATTCGTATGTGTGCACGAATCTAATGTCAATTAAGAATTTACCTATTGAGTCCACTGAATTTGTGGTTAAAGTATCGAACCCCCTAGGTCAATATGTGTTAGTTGATAAAGTTTGCAAGAACTACCCTTTAATAATTTGGGGTTATAGCTTTCTGGCCAATCTGATGCTTTTACCATTTAATGAGTTTGATGTGATTCTAGGTATGGATTGGCTGACTCTGAATGACGTTATAATGAATTGTAGACGAAAGCTTATTGTACTAAAATGTCAGAATGGTGAGACACTTTAGATTGAATCAGACATTTTGAGTTAGTTGCCTATCGTTATTTCAGCTATGTCAGCGTAGAAATATGTGAGAAAAGGTTGCAAAACGTACCTTGCATATGTTCTAGATTCTAAAGTGTCTGATTTGAAACTTGAATCAGTGCTTATAGTTTGTGAATATCCCAATGTGTTCCCAGAAGAGTTACTCGAGTTACCACCGATCAGAGAGGTCGAATTTGGCATTGAGTTAGTACTGAGAACATCACCGATATCGATAACTCCATACAGAATGGCTCCTACAGAGTTGAAAGAGTTGAAATCTCAATTACAAGAGTTAACAGATAAAGGTTTCGCTCGACCTAGCTTCTCGTGTTTAGGTGCACCAGTTTTGTTCGTTAAGAAAAAGGATGGGTCAATGAGAATGTGTATTGGTTACTGGTAGCTCAACAAAGTTACAATTAAGAATAAGTATCCATTGCCGCGAATTGATGATTTATTTGATCAGTTGAAAAGTGCAACAGTATTTTTGAATATTGATCTATGTTCTGGTTATTATCAGCTGCGGGTTAAAGATTCGGATGTGTCAACAATTTCATTCAGGACCAGGTATGGACATTATAAATTCCTTGTAATGCCGTTTGGTTTAACTAACACACCTGCAGTATTTATGGATTTGATGAACAGAATATTCAGACCATTTTCAGACAGATTTGTCGTACTTTTTATTGATGATATTCTGATTTATTCCTGAGACGAGACTAAGCATGCTAAACATTTGAGAGTTGTGCTGCAAACCCTACGTAATAAACAAATGTTTTCCAAATTTAGCAAATGTGAGTTTTGGCTTCGAGAAGTTGGTTTTCTGGGACATATAGTATTGACCGAAGGCATCAAAATTGATTCGAGTAAAATTTTAGCAATTGTTGACTGGTAACCACTGAGGAATGTATCCGAAGTCAAAAGTTTTATGTTATTAGCTAGTTATTACAGAAGATTCGTCAAAGGATTCTCGATGATAGCTACTCTGATGACGCGACTATTACAGAAGGATGTGAAGTTCGAATGGTCAGAAAAATGTCAACAAAGTTTCAACTAGTTGAAGGCATTTTTTGACTGAGGCACCAGTTCTAGTTTAGCCTGAATCGAGTAAAAAGTCTATGATTTTCAGCGATCCATCTTTTAACGGTTTAGGTTGTGTTTTGATGCAGGAAGGTAAAGTAATAGTTTATGCTTCCAGACAGTTAAAGTAGCATAAAAAGAATTACCCGACAGATGATTTAGAGTTTGCAGCAATTGTGTTTGTGTTGAAGATTTGGCGACACCATTTATATGGTGAAAAATATTACATTTTTACTGATCATAAGATTTTGAAGTATTTAATGTCGCAAAGAGACTTGAATCTGAGATAGCGCAGATGACTCGAGTTGTTGAAAGACTATGATTTGATTATTGATTATCATCCGAGTAAATCAAATGTAGTAGTTGATGCTCTGAGTAGAAAATCTATGTTTGCTTTACAAGTGTTGAATACACGATTGACATTTCCTGTTAATGGTTCGATTGTAGCTGAGTTAAAAGCTAAACCATTGTTCTTACAATAGATTTGTGAGGCTCAAAAATACGGTGATGCGTTGATTGCTAAATAGAAATTGTGTGAGTCAGCTCCTGATTCAGATTTTAAAATTGGGCCCTATGATTGCTTACTTTTTAGAGGCAGAGTTTGTGTACCGAGGGATTCAGGGTTAATTCAGAAAATTTTGCATAAAGCTCATAGTGGTAAGTTGTTCGTTCATCCATGTAGCACTAAAATGTACAGTGATTTAAAATAGATGTACTAGTGGCCAGGTATGAAGTGAGAGATTTCAGATTGTATATTAAGATGTTTAGTATGTCAGCAAGTTAGAGCTGAACATCAGGTACCTTCTGGTTTGTTACCGCTAGTGATGATACCGGAATGGAAATGGGAGCGAGTTACGATGGACTTTGTATCGGGTTTACCCTTGTCTTTGAGAAAGAAAGATGTCATTTGAGTTGTCATTGATCATCTAACAAAGTCTATGCATTTTGTTCCGGTACATATAGTTTTTTCTCTTAAGAGACTAGCTGAGTTATATGTTTTTGAGATTGTCAGATTGCACGGGGTGCTAGTTTCTATTATATTGGATAGAGATCCACAGTTTACATCGCGATTTTGGAGCAAGCTACAGGAAGCTCTAAGTACACGGTTGCATTTCAGTACTACATTTCATCCCTAGACAGGTGGTCAGTCCGAGAGAGTAATTCAGATACTGAAAGATATGCTTCGTTGTTGTGTACTACAGTTTGAAGGCAACTGGGAGAAATATTTATCATTAGTTGAGTTTGCATAGAATAAAAGTTTTTAGTCAAGTATAAACATGGCACTGTATGAAGATTTGTATGGTTGTAGATGCTGAACTCCTTTACATTGGATGAAGCTTAGTGAGAAAAAGATTCACAAGGTCGATTTAATTCGAGAGACGGAAGAAAAAGTGACAGTAATCTGTGATAGTTTGAAAGCAGCTTTAAATGAACAGAAGTTGTATGCAGATTTGAAACGTAAATATATTGAATTTCAAATCGACGATAGAGTATTTCTGAATGTATCGCCCTGGAAGAAAATTCTTCGTTTTGGTCACAAAGGAAAGCTAAGCCCACGATTTATCAGGCTGTATGAGATCATAGAAAGAATTGGACCAGTAGCACATCGATTAGCTTTACCATCAGAGTTAGAAAAGATTCATAATGTGTTTCATGTATCTATGTTACGACGGTATCGATCAGACCCATCGCATGTTATATCAACAGCGGATATTGATATTCAGCCTGATATGTCGTACAACGAGGAACCAATCAGATGGCACATGAGGTTAAATAATTAAGAAACAAAAACATAGCTTTAGTAAAGGTTCTTTGGCAATGTCACGGGATTGAAGAAGCCACTTGGGAACCCTAGGAAGCTATGAGAAAGCAATATCCTAATTTATTTTCTGGTAAGATTTTCAGGACGAAAATTTCTTAGGAGGGGAGAGTTATAACAACCTATTTTTAGTGAAATCAGAATAGTGGTTTCGGGACCACAAATCTGACATCGAAACATTTATTTTATTATTATTTATTGTCTACAGCATTATAGTAGTGCTTAATTTGGTAAAAAGGACTAAATCGTGTAAAGTGCAAAATTTGAGTTCTAATAGCTAAAGGTATTTAATAGCTATAGAACATTAAAGTATGAGTCATTATGTTATAAATAGATCATTAAAATTATTAATGGACAAGTTTAGACATCATTAATGGGATTAAGTAAGGTTATAAAAGTAATTTAATAATTAAATAAACAAAATAAGTAAAATAAAACCAAATTACCTTGTCCAGCTTCTTCTAGCCAAATTTCTAAGGAAGAAAATCACCATTTTTAAGCATCCAAGCATTCAGCCAACACTTGCTAGTGCATGTAAGTGATTTTTGGTCTCGTTTTTAATGATTTCTATGTTTTTGGAGTTGTTGTAGTTCAATTTAACTAGCTCAGGGACTAATTTGCAAAATTGTTAAAATTATAGGGTTTTTCCATGAATGTATGTTAGTTTTTTTGTTGTTTGATGGATGAAAATGAATGTTTGATGCTAGTTGAGCAACTTTTGTAAAGGAAATTATAATGAATTTGTCAATTTGGGATTAAATTGAAAAATAGAAAATTATTAACAATAAAATTATGAAATAAATTAAATGTAGGGCTTGGTAGGGACCTAAGTAATATTTGGCTATAGTGGGTTGGTATCAAATTGCATGAATTTCATTTTATAAGCTTAGGGACTAAATTGTAATGAATTCAAAATTATACGGGCAAAAGTATAATTTTTCCAAAACATTTTAGTTTTGGATTTAATTGAATATAATGAAGTTTGAATGAGTTAAATTTGATTATATAGATCAAGAAAAGCAACATACATATTTAGATCGGGGAAAAGAAAAGTGTCGAACTAACTGATCGTATTTCTTCGTTCGTGTTCGAGGTAAGTTCGTACATTTGAGTGGACTTGAATTATGTTTGATTTAAATTCTTTTATGTTATATTATGGTATTATGACTCTACGAAAATATCCAACGAACTTTTGGTAATTTTCAGATCTCGTTTGAACCTTAGGAATATATAGGATACAAATGACATGTTATTAGGGGTTACCGTGTTTTAGGTGCTGGTCCTGTACGTCCTACCGGCGGCTGAGTTTTTTACATGTATTGCGGTTACTTGACAACTTGTGTGAGCATCACCGTGTAGCTACGTCTTAACTGACAGCTTGTGTGAGCAGATCCATTTATGGCTTGAGAGAGAGCACTTTTATGAGATATGAGATAGTAGTGGTTTCGACCACATGTTGGCGCATTGTGTGCGAGATTCTAGCGTATCCGATATTATTCTAGTGGTTCAACGAATATGCAAAAGGGAAGGATCGACAAATATTTCGATAAGTAATGCTATGAAATTATGAAAAAGGTATGAGTTAATGATGCTTTAAATATGCTTAGCCATATGCATGAAAGTATGAATGCTTATAAATTGTGTACATAAAAGCTATTATGTTTTGCAATGAGTTGCTATGCTATGTGGTAATCTAACTTGAAAGGTTCTTGTTGCTTAGGCTAATGCCAAGTTATATTGGATGGTCTCAAATTGTTTTTATGCTTTTATATTAAAATGGTAAGTTTTGTTTATGAATTACTAACTTACTAAGCATTACATGCTTACTTCATGTTATTTCTTTTGTGTTTGTAGTTAATCGGAAGCTTGTTTGGGTTGGAAGCTTGTCAGAGATCCATCACACTATCCATCGGCTATATCGGTAGATTTTGTTGATTTTAAGTCATGGTTATAATGGCATGTATAGGTGTCTTGTTTGATGAATTTAACCATTATGTGTAGCTTGTATATATGACATTTTGGTTGATGATATCATGTACATTACGGCTTTTAAAGTGATTGTCATTTTGGCATCTAAGTACATAGTGAATGTAGTTGAATGGATGAACATTAAGTATGCTATGAGATGTTGTTTTGGTATTATATAGATAGTGCTTAAAGTGTTAATGGTTAGTTTTGGTAGCCTTGAATGTATATTGGCATTTGATATAGTTATTAAGATTAATGTATATGTGGAAATGGTCATAATGGTATTTGTTGTGTATGTATTTGGTATATGAAGATTATGGCAATGTGGCATTGAATGTTTAATTGGTTGATTGTATCATGAATGAATTTGGTAGTCTTTAGTCAAATTGATTGATGAGATTGAGGTGCATATTGGCATATTAGTTGAATGATTAGTTTCTATAATTGTTAACGCTTGTGTATGCATATATTAGGAGTGTCTTGAGTGCATGATTATCGGTGAAATTGGGTTGCAAAAGTGGCTAGATTTTGGGTGAAAAAAATGGCTTGGAAATGGCCTATTTTTCGTCCATTAGGCCAAAGACACGGGCATGTGTCTTATCCGTGTGTGACACACGGCCACACGACATGACCATGTGTCCCCTGTATCTTTCAAAGGGTTGTAAGTCACGCCGTTACATGGCCTAGCACATGTCCCGGCACATGGGTATTTTGCTTGGCAATGTGACCCAAGTCAGTGAGTTTTACGGGCACGAACACGGACTAGGACACAACCATGTGGCCCTATTTCAAATGCCCACATGGCCTAAGACACGGACGTATCTCTTGACCATGTGAGTCACACAACCTGGCCACATAGCGTATGAGTCACTTGGCCTAGCCCATG
>NW_024403280.1:0-17966 GCF_007990345.1 Gossypium hirsutum | reverse complement strand
TACTAAATGTCCAATGCTACCAACTATGGCATTCACAACCACCCACATGGTATAAAGTCATCCACCAGACCTCATAGCTCATTCGGCCTTCACCCTTGCTAGTTTCCCATTCTTTTGTCTTATTTATACAGTCTAGTAGTTCATGATGGGCTTACATTTTTGTGTTATATATATAGCCGATATGCAAGCTTAACTCAATACTATGTCCTAAGTGATGGCGATATGCATTTCTTATCTATTCATCACTATATTATTACCTTTATTTATCTAGTCACACATTTCATCTCATGATACTTGACCCATGTCTCTCAAAATGGAACAACAACTAAATGAACATCCCATTTACCCCATATGGCCGATTACTTCATTAGTTTCCAAGCTACAATCAACATTTCAACCTCATTAACCTCTACCTATCCATATAACATGAACACAATCCTCCACCCCTAAATTAGATTCGGCAATCACTTAACCCATTTAACCTCACCTTCAGTTAAAAGCAATTAACCACTCACCATATCCTACATTACATCCATTTATGACATTACACATCTACTAAGTTTCAGCTTCTTGGCCGATCTTCACCTCAAATCCTAAGTCCAATCCATAGGATGAGTAGATTTAAACTAACCATCTCAAACAGCATAGATTTTCAAGAATCCTTCAATACAACCTCATTCTAGTTGCATGCATGGCCAAACCTCTTAGAACTTTCCCCTAGGCACCGAATATTCAAGAGCTTCTAATCAACTTGAAGAGACCAAATGCCTACTTCACTTTCTTCTTTTTTTTTCTTTAGGTACGGCTATGTGGTAAGGAAAAGGATGAACATCCTTCTTCCTCCTATTTATTCATCTTTCATCTTCTTTTTTCTTTTTAATTTACTTCTTTATTATCCAATCCACTTACCAATATTAAATAATAAGCAACAAACTGGAGGAATGGACATGCTTGGCCGGCCACCTATCAGAATTGGGCACCTGACATGCAAACCCAAACTTTCTCACCTTGTTATTATTTAATCCTTTCAATTTATCTATCATCTTTTCAATTTCTCACTAAGTCCTTTCATGAAATCACATTCCTAAGGCTATTTTAGGCCTTTGTTATTCCACACATACACTACCAATTAATCTATGCAATTAAATTAAAAAAAATAAATTTTCTTGTAATCGGTTTGTGGTCCCGAAACCACTCCGACTAGGGTAAATTTTGGGCTGTTACAACTCTCCCCACTTAAGAAATTTCGTCCCCGAAATCTTACCGGTAAATAGGTTTGGTATCGTCTTTCATCGAGCTCTCAGTTTCCCAAGTAGCTTCCTCAATCCATGTTTGAGCTATAACACCTTCACTACGGAACCCTTTTGTTTCGCAACTCCTTCACCTCACGAGCTAGGATACGTATCGGTTCTTCTTCATAACTCATATCGGCTTGAATTTCAACCTCTGATGGGCTAATTATATGCGACGGATCAGATCGATAGCGTCGAAGCATCGAAACATGAAAGACATCATGAATCTTTCAAGCTCAGGGGGCAAAATCAATCTATACGCAACTGGCCCCACTCATTCGGAGATTTCGTACGGCTCAATGAATCTCGGGCTCAACTTGCCCTTACGGCCAAACCTAAGTACCTTTTTCCAAGGCGAAACTTTAAGGAACACTTTATCTCCACCTGATATTCAATGTCCTTCCGTTTCAGATCCGCATACGATTCTACGATCTGTGGCTGCCTTCAGACTTTCACGGTTACTTTTATTTCTGTCGCATCTTTATCAATCAACTCCGAATTTTACTTTACCGAGCTCGGTCCAAACAATGGTGTACGTCATTTACGACCGTACAAACCTCGTAAGGTGCCATCTTAATACTTGATTGAAACTATTGTTGTAAGCGAATTCAATCAAAGGTACATACCGTTCCCATGAACACTAACTCAAGGATGCAGCATCTCAGCATGTCCTCGAGTATCTGAATTATCCGTTCGGATTGACCATCGGTTTGGGGATGAAAAGCGGTGCTAAAATGCAGCTTGGTACCAGAGCTTCTTGCAACTTCTTCCAAATCGCGAGGTGAATCTCGGATCTCTATCCGACACGATAGAAATAGGTACTCCATGTATCTCACATCTGAGTAACATACAATTCGGCTAGTTTATCCAATGAAAATCCGTACGCACGGGGATAAAGTGAGCCGACTTAGTCAGCCTATCAACAACAACCCAAATCGCATCCTTCTTACTTGCGGACAATGGCAGTCCGGACAGAAAGTCCATTGTGACTCGGTCCATTTCCACTCGGGTATCATGATCGGCTGAAGTAACCCTGAAGGCACTTGATGTTCCGCTTTCACTTGTTGACATATTAAACATCTCGAAACAAAGTCGGAGATGTCTCGCTTCATACCATGCCACCAAACCGACGTTTCAAGTCGTTGTACATTTTCGTGCTCCCCGGGTGAATTGACATTCGGCTACAATGGGCTTCGTTCAGGATCATCGGAATGAGTTCCGAATTCCTTGGAACGCACAACGACTCCTAAACCTCAAACAACCATCATCATCAATCTGAACTCCGATTCCTTGTTCGGAACACACTCAGCTCGTTTGCAACCAATTCATCATCGACTTTCTGAGCTTCATGAATTTGATGAGTCAATAATGGTTTGGATTTTAATTCAGCTACTAACACATGTCAGGTAGAACAGACAAGTGTACATTCATCGCTCGCAAAGCAAACAGTGATTTCCGGCTTAAGGCGTCCGCAACCACATTAGCCTTTCCCGGGTGGTAATCAATGACAAGCTCGTAATCTTTCAACAATTCAAGCCAACGTCTTTGTCCCAGATTCAAGTCCCGTTGAGTCATCAAATATTTGAGACTTTTGTGATCCGAAACACATGGCACTTCTCACCAAACAAATAATGTCGCCATATTTCAATGCAAACACAATGGCGGCTAGTTCGAGATCATGGGTCGGATAATTTCTCTCGTGTGGCTTCAATTGTCTCGACGCATAGGCCACAACTCGACCTTCTTGCATCAATACGCAACCCAACCCGAGTAGGGATGCGTCACTATAAACGACAAACTCTTTACCCGATTCGGGTTGTACCAAATTGGAGCTTCAGTCAGATGAGTTTCAGTTGATCGAAGCTTTTCTGACATTTCTCCGTCCATTCGAACTTAACATCCTTCTGAAGTAGCTTCGTCATTGGTGTGGCTATCATCGAGAAACCTTTGACAAATCGTCGGTATACCCGGCGAGCCCTAGAAAGCTCCGGACTTCGGTAACATTTCTCGGAGGCTTCCAGTTAAGTATGGCTGAAATTTTGCTCGGGTCAACCCGAATACCCGATGCGGATACCACATGACCCAAGAAGCTAACCTCTCTTAGCCAAAACTCACACTTACTGAACTTAGCATATAACTGCTTATCCCGCAAAATTTGCAACACTAGCCTCAGATGCTCAGCATGTTCGGCCTCATCTCTTGAATAGACCAAGATGTCATCAATAAACACAACTACGAACCGATCCAAATACGGCCTAAAGATCCGATTCATCAAATCCATAAACACCGCAGGGGCATTAGTGAGCCCAAACGGCATTACTAAGAACTCATAGTGACCGTACCTCGTTCTGAAAGCAGTTTTGGGTACGTCCGAATCTCGAATCCGCAACTGATAATAACCCGATCTCAATCTATCTTTGAAAACACCGATGCCCCCTTTAATTGATCGAACAGATCATCAATACGCGGCAACGGATATTTATTCTTTATCGTCACTTTATTCAGTTGACGATAATCAATGCACAACCTCATGGTTCCGTCCTTCTTTTTCACGAACAATACTGGTGCACCCCAAGGTGAGAAACTCGGTCGAGCGAAACCTCTATCCGTCAATTCTTGCAACTGAGCTTTCAACTCTTTTAACTCGGTTAGTGCCATACGATACGGAGCAATCGAAATAGGTGTAGTTCCAGGTACAAGCTCAATACCAAACTCTACCTCCCGAACAGGTGGCAAACCCGGTAACTCTTCAGGAAAAATATCCGGGTATTCACAGACCACCGGCACCGATTCGGGTTTCTTTTCTAACTCCTTGTCATCAAGTATATACGCGAGGTATGCTTCGCACCCTTTCCTTACATATTTCTGGGCCAACATTGCTGATATTACAGCTGGCAACCCCCTTAAGTCCGCAGACTTAACTCGGATTATTTCGTTATTTGCGCACCTCAAATCGATAGTCTTGCTTTTGCAATTCACAACCGCATCATGCGCGGTTAACCAATCCAAACCAGAATAACATCAAACTCGTCGAACGGCAAAAGCATCAAATCAGCCGGAAAACAGGATTCTCGGATTATTAGAGGGCATCTCTTACACACTTTATCAACAAGTACGCATTGACCCAAAGGGTTTGATACTCGAATTACGAGCTCAGTAGACTCAACAGGTAGAGTCTTACTGGTTGCTAAGGTTTCGCATACATATGAATGAGTAGAACCAGGGTCAATCAATGCAATCACATTAGTATCAAAGAGAGTGAAGGTACCAGTGATGACGTCGGGGGAGGATGCCTCCTCTCGTGCGCGAATGGCATATGCTCTAGCAGGAGTACGGTTCTCGGCGCGATCGGCCGTATCAGAGGCCCCCCTCTGACTGCCACCCCTGCCTCCTAATATTCTTGGTGGTCTACCTCTAGATGTCACTCCACTAGGTCTTGCACCTTGAATCTTATTCTTCTCATCCAGCTCTGTGCAATCTCTAATGAAGTGGTCCTTCGAACCGCATCCATAACAGCCCTGCTAGTAGACTTGCCCCAACATTCACCTAGGTGTCGTCTTCCACATTGGGGACATTCAGGTTTCTCGTGACGATTATTGCCCACACTAGCTACCGAAGTAGCTCGGGAGCCCATCGATGGTCTTGCCCTGATGGAATTCCCGCAGTCGCCCTCGACTTATTAATGTCCTCCCTGAACTTCTTTACAGCTGAGAACGGAGCTTTACCCGTCGATCTTTTACGATAATCTCTAGCTTCAAATTCAGCCTTCCTCTTCTCCTTTCCAAGTTCCTCCGCCTTGCAGGCTCGTTCGACTAGTGTTACGAATTCCTTTATTTCCAAAATACCCGTTAGTAGCTTTAAATCTTCATTCAATCCTTCCTCGAATCTTTTGCACATAGCAACCTCATCAGCTACACACTCCCGGGCATACCTACTAAGTCTTACGAACTCATGTTCGTATTCAGATACAGTCATACGGCCTTGCTTGAGTTCCAAGAACTCCTTACGCTTCTGGTCAATGAACCGTTGGCTAATAAATTTCTTCCGGAATTCCATTTGAAAGAAGTCCCAAGTTACTCGCTCGTTCGGGACTATGGAAATCAAGGTCCTCCACCAATAGTAGGCTGAGTCTCGCAACAAAGATACAGCACATTTTAGACATTCATCGGGTGTGCATGACAATTCATCGAACACCCGAATGGTGTTATCAAGCCAGAACTCGGCCCTTTCGGCGTCATCAGTTACTATGGCCTTGAACTCCTCGGCCCCACGCTTCCTAATCAAGTCTACAGGTGGCTTACTCAGCCTCACAGGATCAGCGACTGATGGCCTTACAGGCTCTTGGGTGGATTATTCAAATTTGGGAATTGTTGGACAGCCGGGTTGGCTCGGGCATATTGCGCGACCCACTCATTCATCATGGTAAAGAAGGCTTGTTTAGCCCCCTCACCTTGATTATTCGCAGATGACTGAGGTTCAACAGGCGGCGTTCCTTGTGCAGGAGCAGCCGCTACGCTCTCAACGTCATCCGCTAGGGTTCTTTCTTCACCGGGATCCATTTACTAATCAAGACAAAAACATTTCAACCGTCAGAAGTCATCACCCTTTTAAACATTAACATTATGGCATGTATAGCTAGACTCATACGTGCTATGGTAGTCCTAGAACCGACTAAACCATAGCTCTGATACCAATAAAATGTAACAGCCCGAACCCGAAACCGACACCGGAGTCGAACACGAGGTGTTAACTGGCTTTAACCCCTTACAAAATTTATTTTCCAGACACTGCCCAATCTGTGTACTAGCCGCTTTAAAAATCATATCTTGAGTTTCGTAACTCGAAAATCAGTTTCGTAATTTTTCCTAGAAACTAGACTCATGTGCCCATCTATTTATTTTTTCTAGATTTTTGGTTGGGCCAATTAGTACAGTTTATTAGTCAAAGTCCCCCAAGTTGCAGGGGTCGACTACACTGACCTTTGCCATTACGACTGGATATCTCCCTGCACGGGCTTCAATACTGTTGCCTTTGTTTCTATGAAACTAGACTCAGAGAGGAATCTGCACATATATGGTACGACCCCTATTATCTCTGGTTAATTTATAATGAATTTCCAAGTCGGAGCAGGGAATCCAGAAACCGTTCTGGCCCTGTCCCACTAAAATCTGATTATCTCTTAATATACTGCCATATGATCTTTTCGTTACTTCCTCATGAAAGCAGACTCATCGAGCTTCGATTACATAATTTATTCATCAATTAATTCCACTCCACTATTTTTAGTGATTTTCAATCTCATGACACTGCTGCTGCCAGCATCTGTTACGAAAGTAACTAGGTCCATTTCATGCCTACCCTTGATCCAATTCAATCGAACATTCGTGCCATTTTCGCATGGCTTAAAGTTTACATGCCATAATTCAAACACAACGTACTAGCTTATACATGCCAAAATGATCTCCTAAACACACTAAGAAGAAAGTACCAAAACTTGCTGTCCGGTGTGATGACTTCAATGACGGCCCGACCCGCAAAAATAGATGAGTCCAAGCAACCTATAGTGGGTGACAAGGAAACATCGAGTGAGTTATAACTCAGTAGTCATAAGCAATGCACTACCATCTATCAACAACATTATCACAAGAGGAAACAAAATGGAACGAGACAATTTACTCCATCCATACCGAACCATACCATAGTTCCTCCAACTTATCAATTCAATTTCATATCAATTCATGCATTCACATTCTATATACTCATCAATAGGACATTGAAGCAATTTCATAAATCGATTTATTTTCGTTACAATTAAACGACTATACGGCCTTTCACCCATCCTACGATAAAACTTATGTATGTGACTTCAAGTATATTTGTCACATAGTTCGAACTTACCGAGCTCAACACCAAGTATAAGCATAGCACCTATTAGCCACGTACTCAGACACTTACCCGACCCGCTGTCCGCGATCGACTCAATAGTGTCGCACACATAGTGTCCATAATAATTCACGAATGTATATTGAGCCCGCACACTCAGTGCTATATAATCAACTCGCACACTTAGTGCCACGTAATCAAATTGCACACTTAGTGCTACATAGTCAGACTCGCACACTTAGTGCCGCATGGTCAATTCGCACACTTAGGCATCATATACATTTCGCACACTGAGTGCAACATAGTCAAATCGCACCCTTAGTGCTGTACAATTTAATCCCGCGCACTTAGCGCCCATCTCATGGTCATAATGGTTATCCCGCACGTTTAGTGCCGAGATCAACAACTCAGTACATCTTACCTCTTTTCATTCATTCAACAATTTCATCATCACATACGTACATGCATATATATATGTATATTATTCATTCCAATCAGCATCAATACATACACATTATGACCATTTGAAATACTACCCACTACATGCTTAATGACTTACCTCGTGTTGGGTAAGACGGTCCAACTCGGCTACTCGATAACCTTTTCTTTGCCTTTGCTCGATCACCTCCTTTAGCTCCTTGAGCTAAATCAATAATTTAACTAGTTTAACCATCTGCTAAACATTCATACTTCAATTACACATGCATATGTATGTTTATATATATTCGGCAATGACAATGGTAATTTAGCAACCCTTAGTTTAACTTATAATTGTTCATAACACATTTAAAGCATCCACTCCATTCCATCATTTTAAAGCACATACATTACTCAATATTATCCAAATTCACATTCGGCATTTCACAACCACACATGCCGATTTCATTCACTCATTTCTAATGTTAATTAAGAAATGTCGAATGTCACCAACTAAATGGCATACACACCCACCCACATGTATAAAGTCATCCACACCACCTATAGCTCATTCGGCCTTCACCCTTGCTAGTTTTTCCATTCTTTTGTCGGTTATATATATACATAGTCCTAAGGTAGTATCATGAATGGGCTTACATATATTGTGTATATATATATAGCCGAATATGCAAAGCTTAACTCAACATCACATATGCTCCTAAGTGATGGCCGAATATGCATTTCTATATCTATTCATCAACTATATTATTACCTTTAATTTATCTAGTCACACAATTCATCTCATGAATACTTGACCCATGTCTCTCAAAAATGGAACAACAACTAAAATGAACATCCCATTTTACCCCATATGGCCGATTACTTCATTAGTTACCAAGCTAACAATTCAACAATTTCAACCTCATTACAACCTCTACCTATCCAATATAACATGAACACAATCCTCCACCCCTAAATTAGATTCGGCAATCACTTAACCCATTTTAACCTCAACCTTCAAGTTAAAAGCAATTAACCACTCACCATATCCTACATTACTATCCATTTTAATGACATTACACATCTACTAAGAGTTTCAAGCTTCTTGGCCGAACTTCAACCTCAAAATCCTAAGTCCAATCCATAGGATGAGTAGAATTTAAACTAACCATCTCAAACATGCATAGATTTCAAGAATCCTTCATACATACCTCATTCTAGTTGCATGCATGGCCAAACCTCTTAGAAACTTTTCCCCTAGGCACCGAATATTCAAGAGCTTCTTAATCAACTTGAAGATGACCAAATGCCTTAGCTTCACTTTCTTCTTTTTTCTTTCTTTAGGTACGGCTATTGTGGTAAGGAAAAGGATGAACACTCCTTCTTCCTCCCTTATTTTATTCATCTTTCATCTTCTTTTTTTTCTTTTTAATTTACTTCTTTATTATCCAATCCACTTACCAATATAAATAATAAGCAACATAAACTTGGAGGAATGGAACCATGCTTGGCCGGCCACCTATCAAGAATTGGGCACCTTGACATGCAAACCCAAACTTTCTCACCTTGTTATTATTTAATCCTTTCAATTTATCTATCATCTTTTCTAAATTTCTCAACTAAGTCCTTTCATGAAAATCCACATTCCTAAGGCTAATTTTAGGCCTTTGTTATTTCCACACATACACTACCACATTTAATCTATGCAATTAAATTAAAAAAAACAAATTTTCTTGTAACTCGGTTTTGTGGTCCCGAAACCACTTCCCGACTAGGGTAAATTTGGGCTGTTACAACCGTACACATAACCAATTCAGAACATTCAATTATCAATCATCTTCTCATTTCAATCAAAGTCATTCATGTAAACTTGTAACATACTTAAATCGAGCATAATAAACTTTAAACATTCATACAGGACTAAATTGATAACATACGAGGATTTAAGGAAAATTTGGAAATTTCCGAACATGGGTCACACACCCATGTGCCCAGGCCGTGTGCCTCACACGGCCACCACACACACCTGTGTCTAGGCCGTGTGGAAATAGGGCATACATACTAACTTGGGTCCCACAGCTGACGACACGCCTATGTGCCAGCCCATGTGCCACCCACGGCCAGTAGACATGCCCGTGTGTCTAGGCTGTGTAACTCACTAACTTAGTTAATTAAGCTACAGCAGACACAAAGTCAAATCACACGCCCGTGTGCTCATCCGTGTGGGGCAAAATTAGGCTTTTTTTAAGCCACTTTTCCTCACCCAAATTCAATCACCTTAAAGCATACATATAACACCTTACTTACATCCAATTGGCAGGCAAACAACTGTTTCAAAACACATTATATTGCATCTATCATAATCAAGGCATGTGGACACCAAATTGGCATTCAAATATCAAAACTAACCAAACCTATACATATCACTTCCAATTGTCTATTGTGCTATTTGAACCATAATCAATCATACCAAGATATGACATTTTACAAAGTAATATACACACCAAACTAACATAAACATAGCTTAAAAAAACAAACCTTACATCATTATTAAGCCAACTCTCATGGCTAATTACATCAAACACTTAGGAATCAATTGTCAACATTACTTATACACTTCATAAACCAACTAGCCTATACATGCCATATAAATAATTTCACAAAGCTTTTAAGTACTGAAACGATAGCTGGATAGTGTGATACGATCTTCGATGACTTCCAACCTGAGCGAGCCACTGAAACACTATAAACATAGAAAAAGAAAGAAAAGTAGGCTATAAAGCTTAGTAAGCTCGTATGGCTAATAAACTCATAATATCAATTAACCATAATTTAAACAGTTACTCAAAGTATAATTAGCTCATATAATTTCATCATTCTATCACATACTCATTCGCATCATCAACCATGAATTCACTAATCTATTAAATTCCATGCTCAACGATTGTGTACATGTTCTCATTCATTTACCATTCATATAAGCACTAGACATATATTCATTCAATTCAATAGCTATCACCTTTATATAGCCAAATAAACCATAGGAACCTCATAAATTTCCACCGACTCATCATATGAAATTTCACACATGTTATTTACTTGTCGATTTCTGTATGACTACCAGAACTAATTCACATCATCGCTTATATTTCTTTGTACATCATCTTTACTCATTGACTCGTCTACACATCAATGGAAACACATCATCTCAATTCAATATTAATAAATATAATGAGTTCATAAACCTTTCACATTTCATTCACAAACATAAATATGAATTTCACAAGTTTCTTTGATTCAATGCTCATATAACCCATGTACATACTTGTATCTTCCTGTATATAACTCTTACTTTATCACATCTTTGGCATATCCGTTATCCATTGTAATATTTTTGGATACCCGGAAACTCGCACACTTAGTGCCAAATAAATAGCCGAATCTATATCAATCTCGCACACTAAGTGCCAATATGTATATATAGCAGAGCTATCTAATCACGCACACTAAGTGCCAATATATGTATATAACTGAATTATCTGGTCTCGCACACTTAGTGCCAATATATAACTGAATCATTGTCAAACATGTCTATAATCTCGTATTCACATTTAAAAAATATTAAAGCATTTAAAACATCATTATATCAATGCTTATTACATACAAACTTACCTCGATCGTCAGAACGATGAAATGGATTGACTAGTCCGAATATTTGCTTTTCCTTAATCTAGACCCGTACGAGGCTTAACTGATCTAAATAATCAAATTCAATCCATTTATTATACATTCTAGACAATTCAGCCCAAAATAAACAATTTTCAAAATTACACTTTTGCCTCTATTATTTCACATTTTTGCAATTTAGTCCTCATCACATAAAATCACAAATCATGCAATTCATCCTACCCATGCTTAGCTGAATTTTTCTTATTGTCTTAGCAGCCCACATTTCTATATAATCACACTTTTAACCACAAATTCAATATTTCACAATTTAATCCCTATTTTTCATTTTTACTCAAAATCACTTAATAAAACTTGTTAATCTAACTTCAAACTTAATAATCTATCATAAACATCTAAACAACCAGGCATTCAACAATGGCATCATCGAAATCTATAACATTTTGAAAACGGAGATACGGGCTAGCTAGATTAAGCTGCAATGAGTTCAAAAACGTAGAAATCATTAAAAACTGAATCAAAATCACTTACTAATTACTAGATGAGATTGCTGAGACTTTGAAGCTTTAAGAATGGCTTTCTAAGCCCTAACATTCGGTGGAGATGATAATCGATGATGAAAAAAATTTGTTTTATTTATTGAACCTTTAATAACCAATTTACCAAATTAACCTTAAAACTAAATCATAATTTTAACAATGCCAAACCATGACATTCCACTATCAACATTTATGGCTATTTACCATGAAAGTGCTCATAATTTCTTTCTATAGCCATTTGGGCATTTAACTTATAGAACTCAAGTTTTGCACCATATGCAATTAGTCCTTTTTATCGAATTAACCACTCAAACGGTAAAATTTATTTACGAAATTTTCACATGAACATCTATCATACTGTAAACCTTAACAAAATAATCAAATAAATATTTGACTTCAGATTGTGGTCTCAAAACCACTGTTTCATTTAACCCTAAAAAGGCTGTTACATGTAACACCTCAACTCGTAACCGTCGCCAGAATAGGTTAAGAGGCATTATCGGACTTGTAAGTCAATTCTTAACAATCATTATCAAATAATTCTCTTACTTCGGCCAATATCATTCATCCACATTCCATATGTACTCAAAGGAAGCATACAAAACTTTAATCATATATTCAAAACTAATTTAGTAACATATAAAAATTTCGAGTACTTAGAAAATTTCAAGGTACAGTGGCCACATGACCATGTGCCTAGGCCGTGTGCCTCACACAGCAAACAGACACGCCCGTGTATTAGACCTTGTGAAAATAGGGCATACATACTGACTTATATCACACGGAAAAGGACACGTCCGTGTGTCAACCGTGTGAAAACTGGAGAGGTTACTGACTTGGGTCACACGGCCGACCACATGCCCGTTGTCTAGCCCGTGTGCCTCAAAATGGCTTCACATGCCGTTGTGTCTGGCCGTGTCAAAATGGAGTGTATACTGCCTAATCAAAAGGGTACCCAAGGGATACACAACGTGTAATATGACCGTGTGTCACACACGGCTGAGACACATGCCCATGTCTCTACTCATGTGGACAAAAATAGGCTATTTGTAAAGTCGTTTTGCCACCCTATATACATAAGCTTTAGACCACATTTCATAACCCAATAAGCAACCAAAACATTACCAAATCAAGCATGAATCATACCATTCAACCGCAAAACTAACTTGCCGAAAATATCATTTCATTAGACCATATATATATATACCAAAATCAAACCATAAGTTCAACCATAATCAACCCATATCTCATGCCATGATATGCCCATTTCAAAACATACCACAGCAATCCTAGCCTATACATGCCATACTTTAATATATATATTTTCAAAAGGTGCCAAAAATAAAATTCAATAGTGTGGTGGTGATCCTTGACGATCCCCGAGCTTCCAGTAGCTTGATATCTATAAAACAATGCAAACACACACGAAGTAAGCTTTCAAAAGCTTAGTAAGCCATATATAAATAAACTTATCACATAAAACATTTAAAATCAAATTCATTCAAAACATTTATAATCAAATTAATTCAATTAGCTCATGGCTATACACAATCACAAGTCCATATTCTCACATAACATCATTTGATCATAGTTCTCTGGCAATAAGCATATTTATTATCATATAACTTATACTTACATCACAAATACACATCTACTACCTTTCATTAAAAAATTGGTATACTTTCATACGTACCAGAATTGGGTGAACATTTCATATAATCATTCATTTCTTAAAGTGCCCATTGAACCATTTGGAATCAATAAGATACTCAGATAGCTTGGAAAGCACGTACAATGCCAACATCCCAGACCTGGTCTTACATGTAATCAATATCGATACCAATGTCCCAGACAAGGTCTTACATGAAATCAAATATGATGCCTATGTCCTAGACATGGTCTTACACGTAATCTCAAATCGATGCCAACGTCCCAGACGTGGTCTTACACAACAACTCATATTGGAATCCTATGTCCTGACATATGTATCTTGACTATTCCTATGGTTCGTACGGGGCTTTTCGGAAGTCGTCACATTATCAAAACTTTCTCAGATTTCACATTTTAGCTCTCATAACCATTCACCATAATTCAAATATCATATAAACAATAATAATTCAATTTAACACATTTATTTGGATATTGACTTACTTCGTACAAGAAAGAATGGAAACGAATGGCTATTCAACTACTTTCATTTCCCCCGATCTGATTTCGTTGCTTTGGTTCTTGAGCTAAACAAATTCAAATTTAGCTCTTTTATTCCCCAAATCATTCAATTCAATCCATTTACACATATTTAGGGCATTTTACAAATTAGCCCTCATATTTCACATTTAACACTTCACTCTTTAATCACAAAAATCACAAATATACAAAATTTCTATATACACATGCTTAGCCAAATTTCCCCTTAGTTCAGGTAAGTCCCCATATTTCATTTATTTCACATTTAGCCCTTCAATTTCTCATTTTCACAAATTAGTCCAAAATACTCAATTCATCAGAAATTCAAATATAAAACATGTTAACCCAAAACATATCTTTCATTTTACATCAACTAACATCACAAAGCTTACAATTTCATCAAAGGCATAACTCAAATTCACCATCCAATTCAGAAATTGAGACATGGGCTTGATAGATTACTAAGCAACAATCTCAAAAACATAAAAATTATCGAAAACCGATCAAAAACACATACCTAATTGATGCTTGAGCTTGCTGAACCCTAAATAACTCTTTTTCTTTCTTTTCTTGTATTTTCGGCAAAACTGAACACTAATGGCCTAATTTCATAAATTTGTTTTATTAATAATACATTAATATCACATTTACCTATTTACCCTTAATAAATAATATAAAAGCTTTTTAATGGTTGTCCATAAAAGTCCATTAACCATGTTAATGGTCCATTTCCTTAATAAGGACCTCACACTAATAAGACACATCAATTCGACACTTAATCAAAATAGAAGGATAATTTTGCATTCTGCAATTTAGTCTTTTTTCCAAATTAAACACACAAATGATTGAATTTTCATACGAAACTTTCATACATGCTTACCCACATACTATAAACAAGAAAAATAATATTAAATATTTTTGACTCAAATTTATGTGCCCAAACCACTATTCTAACTAGGGTCTAAATCGAGTTGTTACAACCTCCCGCTTAGAGATTTATGTCCTTGAAAATCTTATCATTTAACAGATTCAGATATTGCTGTCTCATAGCATCTTTAGGTTCCCACGTAGCTTCTTCGACTCTGTGTTTATGCCATAACACTTCATTAAAGAATTTTTTAATTCATAATTCTTTAACCTGCGAGCCAAAATACGGATCGATTTTTCTTCATATGTCATATCAGACCGAATTTCTATTTCTAATAGAGAAATCACATGTGTGGGATCAGATCTGTATCATCGAAGCATTGATACGTGAAACACATTATGGATCTTTCTAGCTCAGATGGCAATAACAATCTATATGCAACTGTCCGATACGCTCAATAATCTCAAATGATCTAATAAACCTGGACTCAATTGCCTTTTTGCCGAATCGGAGTATTTCTTCCACAAGTTACTTCAAAAACACTTATCCCGATTCAAACTCAAAATCTTTTCGTTTCAAGTCTGTGATGATTCTGACGATCTGATGCGCTTTCAGACTTCACTAATCACTTTCACTTCTGTCAGTGTTTTAATCAAATCAACCCGTGAATCTATTCTCACTAAGCTCAGACTAGTATAACAGTGTTCGGCATTTAAAACTAATAAAGCTTTGTACGGTGCCATTTAAGCTCGATTGAAAACATTATATACGCTAATTCAATCAATGGCAAATATTGTTTGCACAAACCTTCAAACTCAAGAATGCAATATCTCAACATATCCTCAAGTATCTGAATAATCCCTTGGGTTAACCATCTGTTTGCGGGTGAAAAGCAGTACTGAATACAATTTCGTACCTAAAGCATCTTGCAGTTCTTCCAAAATCTCGAAGTGAATCTTAGATCTCTATCTGACACAATAGATAGTGGCACCCCGTGCAATCTCACAATTTAAAAATGTATAATTTAGCTAACTTATCAAGCGAGTAATCTGTTCAAATCGGAACGAAATGAGTTGATTTCATCAATCTATCAACTACAACCCAAATTGCATCCTCTTTCTCAGAGATAGGGTAAACTCGAAACAAAATCCACGTCACTCCTATCCTATTCCACTTGGGAATCATAATCAGTGTAACAAACCGGATGGCACCTAATGTTAGCTTAACTTGCTGACAGATCAAACGTCAAAACAAAGTCAGAAATATCTCTTGTCATTCCAGGCCACCAGTACAGCTGTTTCAAGTCATTATACATTTTGTACTTCCCGGATGAATAGATAAAAGGCTGTTGTGAGCTTTGTTCTATGCTCATTTGACTATTTTTCGTGCACATTCATAGTTAAGTAGATAAATGTATATTTTTAAGTTTTGTTTTAGTAATTTTTTATTTTCTTAGTTAGTATATAGGATACATTCATTCATGGTTATGTTCTATGGGTTTCATGCAATTAAGCCCACAAATTCATTCTTAGACATTCCTTTACTTATTCTCATAGGGTTATTGGCACATTTACTTTTACTTTGGCTATTATAGTATAGGTTAATATGTAAGCCCCATGGAAAGTATTCACATTCCACTTCAATTCCATTATAGTACACCATGTCATCTTCACGAGGAAAGAAAGCCGCTGTCCTGCTTTGAAGAAAAGAAAGTGAGCATCATCTTCCTCCGGTCCTACCGCGGAAATTCGTCACCCTTTCCTGCAGTTCCCCATTGGGCCCCAAGAAGAACTTTCCAGATCCTACGGGCCTGACCTTTGGAAGTGAGTCGTTGTATAGACTAGGCTGCGGTAGAACAAGTCAACTCGCGGATGAAATTCGGGCCTTCCTTACCACTGATCCTTGAGGGCTTTTCTTTGAGATTGTCGAGCCGACATATCTCAAACTCACGATGGAACTCTACTCAATGTTCCATCTCAAATCATGTTGCCTATTTTGATAACCCAGGAACAATCTAATTTTCCTTGGCGTCTAGTCCGCCAATTGACGTCCCGAAGTTCGGACCGGCACTGGCCTTTACACTAAGGAGTTCATGGAGGAGAATGAACTCCACCGTCAATCGCCATATCCATCACTATCCTTCACGGTGTTGAACACCTTCGCCCCGGCTCTGGCCTCCATCTCTAATGTACTTACACGCCATTTTGGCTCACACATTAACAGGAAGGAGAGAGAGCACTGGTATCGTCAACACTCACGACGCCTACTTTCTATGGTGTATGTCGTACGGGCACTCATAGACCTTGCTTATTTCGTTGCCCTAGCCATTCAACATAGACGGAGCGGCATAGGAAGGGGTCATCTCCATCGGCCCTATGTGACGCGGTTGGCTCGGCACTTCAGGCTCTTCAACACAGCAACCCAATCATCCTCCCTCACTCTCCATGGCCAGATGTCCCCACAGGGCATCTCGAGCATACTAAGTATGAGGATGATTGAGAATCGACGTGGCACTTCCTCCTCAGTATCGTCTCGCCAATCCACTGAGAGGAGGCTCTCGAGGACATTACTGATGAGTCCCTCACGTCACGACAACCCACCGTCTCACACCACCACCCTCTCGTCCAGTTCATGTGGCGGCTTTTATACGCTGACATCTCTAAGCGCCTAACTTGAATTCGAGGCAGCAATGTTTTCAGCGCTTCGATCACATTGATGCTACACTACATTAGATTTTTCAGCACTTCCCACATCTCATGCCACCCCCACTTGCGAACCATCTAGCATGAAGATGTTTTAAAAAAATTTATTTTTTATGTTTTTACTTTTATTTTATTTTAAGACTACTTTTTATTTTTCTTTACCTTGTTTTTTAGGACTTATAATTAGTTTTTTAGAATTTTTATTTTGTTTAATTTATATCGAGTACTGTATGTTCCTTAATATTTCTAAAGAGTTCTTGATTCTTCACAGAAAGATAAAAGCCAACTATACCAGGAACTTGAAACTCCACTGGGAAGGTTCCCATGACTGCATGTCTAGCTCGACAAACCATGCTACCATAGTATAATATTCTTTTGCGAAGGACTTATG
>NW_024403279.1:0-17976 GCF_007990345.1 Gossypium hirsutum | reverse complement strand
TTTTATTCGATTAAGGTTGTTCATGGCTGAACAAAATTTTAGGCCGATTGATAGGTTTGAGCGTGACCCGACCTGAAAAGTAAACTTGAATTTTTGTCCAAATTTAGTCTAGATAAAATGCTAAAACTTAAACTCAGTTCGGCCTGCCCGTATTAATTTTTAATTTTTTTATTTTTTTATATAAAAAATTTAAAATAACATAATATGTAATAGCCTGAATTTTTAGTGGTGTCGGAATGGTGATTCGAGATCACTAAATCTGACAAACGAGTAGAAAATATTATAAATTTAGTAAGTATAAGTTAAATGTGAAGTTAGGAAAATTTTTGAAATAGTGAATAGTGTACTAGGAATAAATATTAAAATAATTAAAAAAAAAAACGAGGTATCGAGACCTCGAAGATTTTAAACCGAGCCATAAATATTTTTAGAAATATTTATAGAGTGTCATTGAGTTGGTATTAAAGTTTCGTTAGAAAATTTTAACGTTTGGATAGTTAATTAACTAAAAAGGACTAAATTGGGAATAGTGTAAAATTTGTTAAATTGTGATTAAATAGCTTAAGTGACTAAAGTGGAGGATTTAAAAGGCTATTAGACCCAAATTATATGGGCTGGACGGTTGGGTAAGAAAAATCAGCAGAATGTAAGGAGAAACAGGGGCAAAATTGGAAACTTAACAAATTAAACATTTAAAACAAAGACAAAAGTGAAAAATCTAGAGATCTCTTCACAATTTATCAGCAAAAACGCCATAGGAGGTCTGGAATAAGCTGGTTTTTCATATTTTGAATCATGTAAGTTTAATTCTTGATTATTTCTTCTAATTTTTGTGATTTTGATACTTTTACAATTAGGTCCAACTAATTATTTCATTAGTTTTTGATTCCATGGCTGATTTTGAAAGTTACCATTGATTAGTGTTGGATTTTTATGATGAATAAACATGAAATTGAAGCTTTAATTTTGTTATATGATGATTTTATTAAGTAATTTTGATAGAAATTGATTTTAGGGACCTAATTGTGAAAAAGTTGGGAATTAAGGTTTGGTGTTGCGGTTTTGAGTATGAAAGGCTATGTAGTAGTCTAAAATAGTTGGAAAAAGGTGTTAATTGAGAAAATTAGATCAATTGAGGGGTTAATTGAGTAGGGATCAAATTGTAAAAACTGTAAAGTTTGGGGTAAAAGTGTAACTTCGAAAATTAAAGGGCATAAATTGTGAAATGAATTAGAATTGAATTAAATGCTGATGAATGAATAAATTTGCATTTTAGATCGAGAACCTGAAACAAGTCGAGGAAAAGAAAAAGTAGCCGATTAGTCCCTGAACTTTTACAAATTCTGCAAATCGATCCAGGTAAGTTCATATGGCTGAAATTTAATGATTAAATGTTAATTTCATGAATTATACAATGTATGATGAAATGTATTTATTGTTGAAATGAGAATAAAATACAAATGTGAAAATCGAATAAATGATCAAATTAAGTGGAACACCGGATTTGAGTACTTCTGATCAAGAAACAAAGTGATAAGTGGCTACACTTATCTGATCAAGAAACAAAGTGATAAGTGGTTACACTTATCTGATCAAGAAACAAAGTGATAAGTGGTTACACTTATCTGATCAAGAGACAAAGTGATAAGTGGCTACACTTATCTGATCAAGTGATAAAGTGATAAGTGGTAGCTTCAGCTACACTTATCTGATCAAGTGGCAAAGTGATAAGTGGTAGCCTAGCTACACTTATCTGATCAAGGACAAGTGATAAGAGGTCATATGTCAAAGTGAAAGTGAAGTACTCAATTTTCCGTAACCGTTCCTTAATTTTGATCAAGGATGGTAAGTGACAAATGGGCCCAAAGGAATTATGGTAAAGAATAAGTAGTAGTGAGTTTATACCAAGGAACTCACCAAAGATTGTGGTTGACAGGTAAATTTAGTAATGGTGTATATTGTATAAGTGTACAAGTGTTTGGTAAGATTTATGTTTTATGCCTATGAACTTACTAAGCTTTTCTATAAGCTTACATGTGTGTGTTTATTGTTTTTGTAGATTAACGTATTTATACATTCGGAGGATCGGATCTACATCAAGAATCACACTATCCAGATATACTCCGGTAGTTTATGTTAAGCAACTTTTTGGATTTATATGGCATGTATAGGGAATTGAAGTGAAAAGTAAATTTGAATGTTATGGTTGCGTTAGATATCGAAATATGTACATGTTTTTAGTTTGAAATGGTTGATTGGTTGAACTTCATTAGTATTTAAATGAAGTAGATGAAATACTGGAATTGGTTGTGATTTGAAATTTGCAGGGAAGGTTAGACAATTATAAAGGGGTTATATTGAATTTTTTTTAAAAAATTGCAATGGAGCAGTTATTGGACAGCAGCATTGATGTAACTTTTAAAAATCACCAAAAATAGTGGAAATAGAATTAGAAGTTGAGTGAGATATGAAATTAAAGCTGAAAGAGTCTACTTTCATATAAAAGAAGTGGAGTAAGCAAAAGAATTATATACTTTTAGATATTTGAATTTTAGTGAAACAGGGCAAGAATGTTTTTGAAGTCCCCCGTTCTGACTTTAGAAATTCATTAAAATTGTACAGAAGGAATTTTGAGTTATAATTTATATGTATAGACTCCTTAATGAGTCTATTTTCAGTAGAAATAAGTTTAATCACCATATGAAGCCTTTAATAAGAGATAATTAAATTTTAGTGATGAGTGGTTAGGATAGTCGATTAGTGAAACAGGGGAGACTTCAACTAATAAACTGTACTAATTGGCTAAAGAAAAAATTCTGAAAAATTTATGATGAATAGATATATGAGTCTAGTTTTATGGAAAATTTACGGATCTAAATTTCGAGTTTTGTAGCTTGAATTATAATTATTTTAGTGACTGCTGTACAGGAGGACAGCTTTATTATGAATGATGAAATTAAATTTGAAAGTAAATTTTTACGCCCCGAACTTTTAAGTTAAGTCAAGTAACGCCTCATGCTCGACTCCGGCCATGGTCTCGGGTAAGGGGTGTTACATTTTAGTGGTATCAGAGCCCGGTTTAGCCGGTCCTCGGAATATGTGTGAAGTGTAAAGTGTTTAGAAATACATGCCATATAAATCTGTGATAGTGTGATGTGTATGATCCGATCTAATCTTTGTTATTTTTATAGATACTCTCCGATTATAAAGATGTCAAATTTACCTGAACGTACTGATCAAGAAGAAGTTAACAGTAGAGCACAGAATTCTGAACAAAGAGCAAGCAGTGATGTTCCGATTTCCCAAATGCGAGAGCATGAATTAAAGAATATGATTTATGGGATTATGAATCAGTGGTATACTGAAATGAGGCAAGAAAGAAATCAGGCTGAACCACCTCCTCCCCCTACTGCTCCATCGATGGTACCCCCGGTTGCTCCTCCACCTTCTACAACGACTGAATCTAGTAAGCGTTCTCCATTGGAAAGGCTTAGAAACTTGGAGCCGAAGAATTTCGGGGAAGGACTGATGATGATCCCGTCAAAGCTGAATATTGGTTACAGAGTTTGATAAGAATTTTTAAAGAAATGGCTTGCTCACCAGATGACTATTTGAGATGTGCTGTGTCTCTGTTGAAAGAAGAAGCTTATAGTTGGTGGGAGACGATCGAGGCTGTGGTTCCGGCAGAGAAAATTTCTTGGGAATTTTTCCAAAATGAATTTAAGAAGAAATATGTGGGCAGACGATATTTGGATAAAAGAAAAGGGAATTCCTCGACCTACGACAGGGAAATAAATCAGTAGTTGAATATGAAAGAGAATTTGTCTACCTCAGCAAATATGCCCGAGACATTGTATCTACTGAAGAAGAAATGTGTATCCGGTTTGAAGAAGGGTTAAATGATGAAATTAGAATGATGATTGGGGGTAATGAAATACGAGAGTTCGTTGTTCTGTCAGACCGTGCTCAAAAGCTTGAAGAAGTATACAATAGAAAAATGCAGCGGGATCGAAAAAGTAAAGAGCCATTCAAAAGAGGTGCTTCTAAGTCATTTTCAGATTTTCCAGTGAAGAAATCTAGAGAAGAAATTAATCGAACTACATCAGTGTCGGGGAGATCGGGCAGAGATAGACCAAGACAATCTGATTTCAGGGTATTCGATAGACCTGTAGCAAGTGTGAGCAGTGTTCAGAATGCTTCACGACCTAAGTGTCAATATTGTGGAAGATATCATTTCGGAGAATGCAGGACTAAGATGGGGGCTTGTTATAAATGTGGGGCTACTGATCATCTTATTCGAGATTGTCCCCGGCTGCAAAAAGATGAAGTGGAACAGAAAGAGATACAGAGAACCATTCCTCAAAGAAGTAGACGTTCGGGCCAGAGCAGTGCTACAGGGACTACCCGTTCGGGTACGAGGGAATCAGTTGGTCGATCAGAGAATAGAGCACCAGCACGTACCTACGCCATTCGAGCAAGGGAAGAAGCTACGGCTCCTGATGTAATTGCTGGTACTTTCTATCTTTATGATGTTATTGTTTATGCATTGATAGACCCTGGATCTACTCATTCATATATTTGCACTATGTTAGCATCTGAAAAGAATTTATTTGTTGAGTCCACTGAATTTGATATACAAGTTACAAATCCATTAGGTCATAGTGTGATGGTTAATTTGATATGTCGTAATTGTCCACTGAAAGTGAAAGGCTATGAATTCCCCGCTGATTTGATGTTGTTACCCTTTCGGGAATTTGACATTATTCTGGGGATGGACTGGTTAATGAGACATGATGCGGTGGTGAATTGTCGTGATAAGCAAATCAGTTTGAAATGTCAAACAGGAGATGTAATCTCAGTTTGGTCAGAAAACATGGGCGATACAGTCAGAATTATTTCAGCTCTCTCTGCTCAGAGATTATTACGCAAAGACAATGAAGCATTCTTGGCATATATCCTTGATACTCGGGGTTCTGATTTAAAGCTCGAACAAGTGCCAGTGGTGAATGAATTTCCTGATGTGTTCCCTGAAGAGTTACCCGGTCTACCACCTGATAGAGAAGTTGAATTTGTAATTGATGTGATCCCCGGAACAACTCCTATATCAATGACACCGTACAGAATGGCTCCAGCGGAATTAAAAGAGTTGAAGGCGCAGTTGCAGGAGTTATTAGATAAAGGGTTCATCAGACCGAGTATGTCGCCCTGGGGTGCACCTGTCTTGTTTGTGAAAAGAAGGACGGTTCTTTAAGACTGTGTATAGATTACAGGCAGTTGAATAAGGTAACGGTAAAGAATAAATATCCTTTGCCTCGTATTGATGATCTGTTTGATCAGTTGAAAGGTGCTGCAGTATTTTCCAAGATAGACCTTCGATCTGGGTATTATCAGTTGAAAGTTAAAGAGTGTGATGTGCCGAAAACTGCCTTCCGAACTCGATATGGTCATTATGAATTTTTGGTGATGCCATTTGGTTTAACCAATGCTCCTGCTGCTTTTATGGATTTGATGAATAGAATTTTTCAGTCATATTTGGATAGATTTGTGGTTGTGTTCATTGACGATATATTGATTTATTCAAAGACAGAGTCCGAACATGCACAACATCTAAGGATTGTATTACAGACTTTGCGGGAGAAACAGTTATATGCGAAATTCAGCAAATGTGAATTTTGGCTTCAGGAAGTTGCGTTTTTGGGTCATATTGTATCAGCTGATGGAATAAGAGTGGATCCAAGTAAGATAGCGGCAGTGGTAAATTGGAAAGTTCCAAAGAATGTTACTAAAGTACGGAGCTTTCTAGGATTGGCAGGTTATTATCGCCGATTTGTCAAAGATTTCTCAATGATTACCTTACCGTTGACTCGATTACTACAAAAGAATGTTGAATTTATATGGTCAGACGAATGTCAGCAGAGTTTCGATCAGTTGAAAAAGATGTTGACAGAGGCTCCAGTGTTGACTCAACCAGAATCGGGCGTACCGTTTGTAGTATATAGTGATGCGTCTCTGAGTGGTTTGGGTTGTGTACTTATGCAGTCAGGAAAAGTGGTGGCATATGCTTCTCGACAACTGAAACCGCACGAGAAGAATTATCCTACACATGATTTGGAATTGGCAGCGATCGTGTTTGCTTTGAAGATATGAAGACACTACTTATATGGTGAGAAATGTTATGTGTATACTGATCATAAAAGCTTGAAGTATTTAATGACTCAGAAAGAGTTAAATTTGAGACAGAGACGATGGTTAGAGTTGCTGAAAGATTATGATCTTATCATTGACTATCACCCAGGGAAAGCAAATGTCGTAGCAGATGCACTTAGTCGGAAATCATCATTATTTGCATTACGGGCATTGAGTGCTCATTTATCTATTAATGAGGATGGTTTTGTACTAGCGGAATTAAAAGCTAAACCTGTGTTCTTTCAACGGATTCGGGAATTACAAGATGAAGACCCAAAATTCATGCTAAAACGACAGATGGTTCAAAATGAGTTAAGCTTAGAATACTTCATTGATGAAAATGGTATGTTATATTATCGTAATAGAATATGTGTTCCAAATAATTTAGACTTGAAAAATGATATTTTATCAGAGGCTCACAGTAGTATGTGTTCTATTCACCCGGGGAGTACAAAAATGTATTGTGATTTGAAGAAAATGTATTGGTGGCCTGGAATGAAACGAGAAATCTGTGAATATGTAGCAAGATGTTTGATTTGTCAACAGGTGAAAGCTGAGCATCAAGTGCCGACAGGGTTGTTACAGCCCATTATGATTCCAGAGTGGAAATGGGAACATGTCACGATGGATTTTGTATCTGGATTACCAGTAACTCCGAAGAAGAAAGATTCGATATGGGTGATTGTTGATCGGTTAACTAAGTCGGCACATTTTATTCCAGTCAGAACAGATTATCAGCTTGAAAAGTTAGCGGAGTTATATGTGTCTGAGATAGTGAGGTTACATGGGGTACCGATATCTATTATTTCGGATCGAGATCCGAGATTTACCTCGAGATTTTGGAGTAAATTACAGGAGGCTCTGGGCACCAAATTAAATTTCAGCACAGCTTTTCATCCCCAGACAGATGGGCAGTCAGAGCGAGTGATTCAGATTTTAGAAGATATGTTAAGGTGTTGTATACTTGAGTTCGGCGGCAGCTGGGAAAGGTATTTACCTTTAGCCGAATTTGCTTATAATAATAGTTATCAAACTAGTATTAAAATGGCACCGTTTGAAGCTCTGTATGGAAGAAAGTGTAGAACTCCATTATATTGGACTGAATTAAGTGAATCGAAACTGGTGGGAGTGGACTTGATTCGGGAAACTGAAGAAAAAGTTCGTATTATTCGAGATTGTTTAAAAGCTGCCTCCGATCGGCAAAAATCATATGCAGATTTGAAGAGAAGGGATATAGAGTTTAGTGTGGGTGATCGTGTATTTTTGAAAGTGTCACCGTGGAAGAAAGTTTTGCGGTTCGGCAGAAAGGGAAAACTCAGCCCACGATTTATCGGGCCGTATGAAATCATTGAAAGAATCGGTCCGGTAGCTTATAGATTGGCTTTGCCCCGGGAACTTGAAAATATTCATAATGTGTTTCATGTGTCTATGTTGAGACGGTATAGATCAGATCCATCACATGTAATTCCTCATACGGAAATAGAGCTCCAACCTGACATGACTTATTCAGAGGAACCGGTGAAAATTTTAGCTCGGGAGGTTAAAGAGTTGAGGAATAAACGTGTACCACTAGTTAAGGTGTTATGGAATCGACATGGATCTGAGGAGGCAACCTGGGAAACGGAGGAATTGATGAGATTTCAGTATCCGAATTTATTTCCAGGTACGAAATTTCGGGGACGAAATTTCCTAAAATGGGGGGGAGAGTTGTAATAGCCTGAATTTTTAGTGGTGTCGGAATGGTGATTCGAGATCACTAAATCTGACAAACGAGTAGAAAATATTATAAATTTAGTAAGTATAAGTTAAATGTGAAGTTAGGAAAATTTTTGAAATAGTGAATAGTGTACTAGGAATAAATATTAAAATAATTATAAAAAAAACGAGGTATCGAGACCTCGAAGATTTTAAACCGAGCCATAAATATTTTTAGAAATATTTATAGAGTGTCATTGAGTTGGTATTAAAGTTTCGTTAGAAAATTTTAACGTTTGGATAGTTAATTAACTAAAAAGGACTAAATTGGGAATAGTGTAAAATTTGTTAAATTGTGATTAAATAGCTTAAGTGACTAAAGTGGAGGGATTTAAAAGGCTATTAGACCCAAATTATATGGGCTGGACGGTTGGGTAAGAAAAATCAGCAGAATGTAAGGAGAAACAGGGGCAAAATTGGAAACTTAACAAATTAAACATTTAAAACAAAGACAAAAGTGAAAAATCTAGAGATCTCTTCACAATTTATCAGCAAAAACGCCATAGGAGGTCTGGAATAAGCTGGTTTTTCATATTTTTGAATCATGTAAGTTTAATTCTTGATTATTTCTTCTAATTTTTGTGATTTTGATACTTTTACAATTAGGTCCAACTAATTATTTCATTAGTTTTTGATTCCATGGCTGATTTTGAAAGTTACCATTGATTAGTGTTGGATTTTTATGATGAATAAACATGAAATTGAAGCTTTAATTTTGTTATATGATGATTTTATTAAGTAATTTTGATAGAAATTGATTTTAGGGACCTAATTGTGAAAAAGTTGGGAATTAAGGTTTGGTGTTGCGGTTTTGAGTATGAAAGGCTATGTAGTAGTCTAAAATAGTTGGAAAAAGGTGTTAATTGAGAAAAATTAGATCAATTGAGGGGTTAATTGAGTAGGGATCAAATTGTAAAAACTGTAAAGTTTGGGGTAAAAGTGTAACTTCGAAAATTAAAGGGCATAAATTGTGAAATGAATTAGAATTGAATTAAATGCTGATGAATGAATAAATTTGCATTTTAGATCGAGAACCTGAAACAAGTCGAGGAAAAGAAAAAGTAGCCGATTAGTCCCTGAACTTTTACAAATTCTGCAAATCGATCCAGGTAAGTTCATATGGCTGAAATTTAATGATTAAATGTTAATTTCATGAATTATACAATGTATGATGAAATGTATTTATTGTTGAAATGAGAATAAAATACAAATGTGAAAATCGAATAAATGATCAAATTAAGTGGAACACCGGATTTGAGTACTTCTGATCAAGAAACAAAGTGATAAGTGGCTACACTTATCTGATCAAGAAACAAAGTGATAAGTGGTTACACTTATCTGATCAAGAAACAAAGTGATAAGTGGTTACACTTATCTGATCAAGAGACAAAGTGATAAGTGGCTACACTTATCTGATCAAGTGATAAAGTGATAAGTGGTAGCTTCAGCTACACTTATCTGATCAAGTGGCAAAGTGATAAGTGGTAGCCTAGCTACACTTATCTGATCAAGGACAAGTGATAAGAGGTCATATGTCAAAGTGAAAGTGAAGTACTCAATTTTCCGTAACCGTTCCTTAATTTTGATCAAGGATGGTAAGTGACAAATGGGCCCAAAGGAATTATGGTAAAAGAATAAGTAGTAGTGAGTTTATACCAAGGAACTCACCAAAGATTGTGGTTGACAGGTAAATTTAGTAATGGTGTATATTGTATAAGTGTACAAGTGTTTGGTAAGATTTATGTTTTATGCCTATGAACTTACTAAGCTTTTCTATAAGCTTACATGTGTGTGTTTATTGTTTTTGTAGATTAACGTATTTATACATTCGGAGGATCGGATCTACATCAAGAATCACACTATCCAGATATACTCCGGTAGTTTATGTTAAGCAACTTTTTGGATTTATATGGCATGTATAGGGAATTGAAGTGAAAAGTAAATTTGAATGTTATGGTTGCGTTAGATATCGAAATATGTACATGTTTTTAGTTTGAAATGGTTGATTGGTTGAACTTCATTAGTATTTAAATGAAGTAGATGAAATACTGGAATTGGTTGTGATTTGAAATTTGCAGGGAAGGTTAGACAATTATAAAGGGGTTATATTGAATTTTTTTTAAAAAAATTGCAATGGAGCAGTTATTGGACAGCAGCATTGATGTAACTTTTAAAAATCACCAAAAATAGTGGAAATAGAATTAGAAGTTGAGTGAGATATGAAATTAAAGCTGAAAGAGTCTACTTTCATATAAAAGAAGTGGAGTAAGCAAAAGAATTATATACTTTTAGATATTTGAATTTTAGTGAAACAGGGCAAGAATGTTTTTGAAGTCCCCCGTTCTGACTTTAGAAATTCATTAAAAATTGTACAGAAGGAATTTTGAGTTATAATTTATATGTATAGACTCCTTAATGAGTCTATTTTCAGTAGAAATAAGTTTAATCACCATATGAAGCCTTTAATAAGAGATAATTAAATTTTAGTGATGAGTGGTTAGGATAGTCGATTAGTGAAACAGGGGAGACTTCAACTAATAAACTGTACTAATTGGCTAAAGAAAAAATTCTGAAAAATTTATGATGAATAGATATATGAGTCTAGTTTTATGGAAAATTTACGGATCTAAATTTCGAGTTTTGTAGCTTGAATTATAATTATTTTAGTGACTGCTGTACAGGAGGACAGCTTTATTATGAATGATGAAATTAAATTTGAAAGTAAATTTTTACGCCCCGAACTTTTAAGTTAAGTCAAGTAACGCCTCATGCTCGACTCCGGCCATGGTCTCGGGTAAGGGGTGTTACATAATACATCAAATACACGAAAAATATTAAAATAAATACTTCTCAATAAATTGAAAATAAATTTAAAAAAGTTTTTATACTTAAATAATACTAAGATAAGTGCAACTTAACAACCAAATAACTCTAAAATAGTAATAAAATTAACAATAAAACAAGTGTTATACAATATCCAAACATTAACAACAAAATAGTAGTATAACATAATAGTGAAATGGTAGCAAAACAAAGACAAAAAGTGGGAAAACAACAACAAAACAACAGCAAAACAATAGTTTTTTATTGCAAATTCGGGGCGGGGCGGGGCAAAAAAGACCTTATTTGAGGCTCGATTCATTTTCTAAATGGGCCTTATTTTTGCTTAAACCCATTTTTTGAACTTATATTTTTACCCAAACCCTCTTATTTTTAAAGCGGGCCTTCGAGCTAGATCAAGTGACCCAGCTCATGAACAACTCTAATTCCAATAATCATATTAGGTTTGATTAATTTCAAAATCCAATCAAGTGGAACCTTGAAATGAAGGATAAATCTTTCTCAATGCTATTTTCTTTATCTACAAATTTAAACTTTGTAATACCCTGTAACAACCTAATTTTCAGTGGTGTCGGAACAGTGATTCGAGATCACTAAATCCGACAAATGAGTAGGAAATATTATTAATTTAGTGAGTATAAGTTAAATGTGAAGTTAGGAAAAAATTTGAAATAGTGAAATGTACAAAAAATATATATATTAAAATAATTAGAATTGAAAACGAGGTATCGAGACCTTGGGAATTTTAAATCGAGCCATAAATATTTTTATAAATATTTATGGAGTGTTAATAAGTTAGTATTAAAGTTTCGTCAAGAAATTTTAAAGTACTGATAGCTAATTGAACAAAAAGGACTAAATTGTATCAAATGTAAAATTGTGAAAAATGATTAAATAGCTTAAATGATAAAAGAAAGAGGGTTTAAAAGGTAAATAGACCCAAGGTCTATTTGGGCTGGACGGCAAGAGCATGAAATCGTCATTAATTAAAAGTTTAGGGGTAAAATGATAATTTTGTTTAGAGCATTAGTTGAATGTATTATAACATGAAATAAATGAAAACGACGATCAAATTTCTTTATAAAGATCCGGATGACTTGAATACGAGACTTGAACGTGGAAAAGAAAAGATATCGGATTAATGAAATATCTGATAAATGAATCGGTAACTCCGGTAATGCTCCGTAACTCTATTCCAGTGAAGGATTCGGGTTAGGGGCGTTACATTTATTGGTATCAGAGCTAAGGTTTAGTCGGTTCTCGGACCGAACGTAGCATATGTGAAGTCTAGAAATACATGCCATTATATAACTTGTGATAAGATAATTTAATATCTTCCAGCTCTGATGAGATTTATTTTACTTAAAGATAGAGATACTTTCCCAGTCGAGCTAATTATGATAATGTTGAAAGCGATACTCAAATATATAAGCAAAAGTAGATTATGATGAGTCGAAACTCATAAAGGTATGAATAAATGTTATATTTAAATTTATGTGTATAGTAAGTAAAATTTAAGGTAAGTATCAATATTGAATTAAATTTGTATGGATATATGTGATTGATGTGGAAATAGAATTTTGGATATATGTTATATTTGAAAATTTTATTGATTGGGAATGTGATGAAATTGATATGAATATGTGATTAATTGAAATGTGTATTGATTGGAAACTGGAAAGTGAATTGAATACCCTATTGTAACAGCCTAATTTTCAGTGGAATCGGAATAGTGATTCGAGATCACTAAATCCGACAAATGAGTAGGAAATATTATTAATTTAGTGAGTATAAGTTAAATGTGAAGTTAGGAAAAATTTGAAATAGTGAAATGTACAAAATATATATATATTAAATAATTAGAATTAAAAACGAGGTTTCGAGACCTCGAGAATTTTAAATCGAGCCATAAATATTTTTATAAATATTTATGGAGTGTTAATAGTTAGTATTAAAGTTTCGTCAAGAAATTTTAAAATACTGATAGCTAATTGAACAAAAAAGACTAAATTGTATCAAATGCAAAATTGTGGGAAATGATTAAATAGCTTAAATGATAAAAGAAAGAGGGTTTAAAAGGCAAATAGACCCAAGGTCTATTTGGGCTGGACGGCAAGAGCATGAAATCGTCATTAATTAAAAGTTTAGGGGTAAAATGATAATTTTGTTTAGAGCATTAGTTGAATGTATTATAACATGAAATAAATGAAAACGACGATCAAATTTCTTTATAAAGATCCGGATGACTTGAATACGAGACTTGAACGTGGAAAAGAAAAGATATCGGATTAATAAAATATCTGATAAATGAATCGGTAACTCCGGTAATGCTCCGTAACTCTATTCCAGTGACAAATTCGGGTTAGGGGTGTTACATACCCCCTACCCGTATTCATTGCCGGAATAGGGTACGAGGTATTACCAGAGTTTACGAATTAAATTTTTTAATTTTTTTTTAGGAAAACTCAATATAATCCTTTACAGATATCTAACCTTCCTTGAAATTTTAAACCAAAAACAATCCACATCAACCAATCCAATTCAACATATTTTCAAGATAATTTCATGCATATTTATAAAATAACGTCATCACATACTCAAAACCAGGCTTGTTAACCATACCAATGGCTAACTCTACATTCATTTCACAGAATCATTTACTTTATTAGCTTATACATGCCATTGATTTCCACAATAAAGTTTCTTTATATACCGAAGTCCTGAGGTTGATAGTGTGATGTGTCTCCGACCAAATCCGGCCTCCGAGCTCTTAACACTACAAAACAGGGAAAAAAGAAATGGGGTAAGCACTTTGTGCTTAGTAAGCTCATGTAACAAGAATTATACTTACCTAATATTTTCAATACAATACAATAAACATTCATATATCCATTCACTACATTATTACCCTAATATGCACAAACTCAACATTCAAGTTAGTACAATAACTTCCATGTACCAATAATATATACTATGATTGATGAGCTCATCAATATCATAATTTCCATTTCTTTGTTATTTTTTCATATTTATCCCGTTGAATTTCTTGGAAATTTCGATGGATTTTCAGAGGTACACTTTTAGTGTACAATTCCGGGTCTGTCAATTCATATTCATGTGCGCACATTTCCATTTCAGAGAGCACACTCCTGCGAACCTCAACCTTGCAGCGGGATTACCAGTCCAGGCTAAATCCCCTGCAATATAAACTCATAGAGTATTGCCGGGATTACCAGTCCAGGCTAAATCCCTGCAACGACAATTACTCTAATGACCTTGGATCTGAATTACCAGTCCAGGCTAAATTCAGACCCTAATTCGGATTACCCGTCCGGGCTAAATCCATTTTACACATATTCTTCGGGAGGGCTATATCAGGATAGGATCACCCGTCCGGGCTAGATCCTTTTTACTGTCAATTCCTTTTCAGAGATCCATCGAATTTTCCTTTCATTCAAATGGAATTTCTTCCCATTTTATCAAATATATCAATGTTTCATAAATTTCCATATAATGAACATTCAAATCATATTCATATCAAAAACATGCATTTTAAGCATTTAAGAATATAATTCAAGTTACACGAACTTACCTTGATACTTGTTTGTAAACAAAAAAATCTACTAATCCCGAACTTTTTCCTTTCCTCGATCTAGCTTCGTATTTGAATCTTCTGGATCTAAATAAATAAATTTAATTATCAATTTAATACATTTCATGTTCATATGCAACATTCTCTATAATTCAACTATTATTTATAGTTCATTCAAAGTTGTCTACTTGAGTCATAGTCACTAAATTATTTTTATCTTGAGCTACAGAACTTTAAATTAGGATCCGATAATTTTCCCTGAAACTAGACTCACATATCTTCTTACCATAAAATTTTCAAAATTTTTGGTTTAGCCAATCAGTACAGTTTATTCTTTAAAGTCACCCCTGTTCTGCTATCGACAGTTCTGACCCTTCTTCACTAAAAATTAATTATCTCTTCATACAGAATTCAAATGATGTTCTCGTTTTTTCTATTAAAAATAGACTCATTAAGGATTCTAGACATAAATTTAAGCCCCTAATTGTTTTTCTTCAATTTTTTTATGATTTTTCAAAGTTAGAACAGGGAACCCGAATTCATTCTGACATTGTCTCACAAAATTCATTATATCTCAAAATTTACAAATGCTTACTCTATTTCTTCTATGAGAAACTAGACTCAATAAGCTTTAATTCAATATTTTGTTCATCTTCTAATTCGATTTCTACAATTTATGGTGATTTTTTCAAAGTTAGTCTACTGCTGCTGTCCAAACTGTTTTTGTGCAAGCTGTTTATTACCATTTTTCCCCTAAGTTTTTAATAAATGATAATTTCGTCCCTACTCAATTAGCCTCTCAATTGAGCTTATTTTTCTTAATTAATATTTTATTCTATCACCTTAAACTAGTTTACAACCTTTAGGAATCATAATTTCAGCAATAGACTTTAATTCCAAGCATTTTCACAATTAGGTCCTAAAAATCAATTTCTATTGAAATTACCTAATAAAATCATCTCATAAACAAATTAAAACTTTAATTTCATTCTATTTCATCATAAACTTACAGCACTAAACCATGGTGACTTTCAATTTCATCCATGAAATCAAAACTAATGAATTTAATAGTAGGACCTAGTTGTAAAAGTCTTAGAAACATAAAATTACAAGAAAAAGGCAAGGATTAACTCACTTGGTGCAAAAATTATGAAATACCAGCTTATAGAACCCTCCTATGGCGTTTTTAGCTGCTGGAATTGAAGAGCAATGAAGAGAAATCTAGATATTTCCTATTTAGTCCTAGCTTTATTTAGTTAATTTTGCAATATTTCAATTTTACCCTTAATTTATTAATTTTCTGCTGATTTCATACCCTTGCCGTCCAGCCCAAATAACGTTTGGGTCTAATTTCCTTTTAAATCCTTTCTCATTAGACTCTTAAGCTATTTAATCATTCTAGCAACTTTTACACCTATTACAATTTAGTCCTTTTCATTTAATTGACTACCCAATCATTAAAATTTCCTAACGAAATTTTAATACGACATTACTAACATTTCATAAATATTTATAAAATTATTTTCGACTTGTTTTTACGAGATAGAGGTCCGATACCTTGTTTTTATCCAATTTCTTCAATAATTTCTTTTTCTAACTAACCAGTAAATAGGTAAAATTTTTCTATCAATATTTTCATACGATTTTCCTATCATATCAATTTTCATGCAAAAATATTGAAATAAATTTCTCTTTAAATCGGATTTGTGGTTACGAAACCACTGTTTCCGATAACTTTAAATTAGGCCATTACAACTCAATTTTTTTCTTAAAAAACATTAAACTTCTTACTACTCGATCTACTTTATTAAACAAAATTATATAATTTAACTAAATTTGAAGTGAAGTTACATTGGACATCAATTTTAAAGCATTGCTTAATAGACGTTAAACTCTTTTTACCATTAAATCCAATGTATGTTAAGTGGGATTCAAATTTATTTTCTTCTAAATTAAAAGTGTATATAGAAAGTTGATTATGAATCTTATGAAGAAATGAATGTTGTTTCTTATGACTCAAAATGTGATGACCTACAGAGTTCAGTAAATTTGACACATTTTTAAAAAAAAACCCTAATTAGGAGTTTATTTTTATTTTATTTTATGAAAATTAAATATTAGTTTATCTATATGCTATTGTACAAAATAAAATAGTTAGACAATTAGGGAACTGTGTTAAAGTTAAATTGTTAGATGTATTATATGTAAAGCAATTGAACAAATATACCAATAAATTAGTGAAGACCAAGTGTTGAACAATTGAAGGAATTCTGATAAATTCTAAAAGTTGGAAGTAGAGGAATTAAAGTTATAATTAAACCTAAAAGAAGGCAAAGATTATGTTACGGCATGGGCCTCAATAAATCCATAACGAAACTATCAAACCCTAAAGCCTCAATCATGGACCTATAGTTGATGATCTACACTGTCCCCTTAAATAAATACAAGTCACCACCCTAATGGATCAGCATCACCGCTGCTACTAAAACCTTAAAAAAGACGAGTCCCCCTAAAAATGAGTCATCCCCAGCTTCTCTTCAAAACGACCAAAACGTGTCCTACTCTTCCACGTGTCACTCTTTTAACACGACAAATTTCCCATTCTTCTTTTTTGACACTTGAGTATAATTAGGAATCCAAAGAGGAGGGTGAAGTGTGTGAAAAATATTAACAATGGAAGCAACGTTTTTGGCCAAGCGAGCTTTGTTCAACATCCCAAAGTTCTTGTCTCAGGGTCCTCCTCCTATCCAATTTGCTAGAAGACTCACCAGGGCTTGCTTATCCTCTGCTTATGAACGTGCTGAAGTATGAATTATGTTTTTTCTTTTAAACAATAATTTTCATTTTTTGATGAATTTAAGGAAATGTTTTTTTTTTCTTAGGGAAGTAATGCGGTAGCTGAAGCGGAAGGGTCATCGGCAGATGATGCACCGAGAGACAGTATGTACGAGACAAAACACCCTTCGTTTGTCACCGGAGAAGGGCGGCCTCCAGGTAACGCGACGAGCTTCGCGGCGGATACGGCGAAAGATGGGATAAAGAAGGCAGTGGGGATGGCGGAGAATGTGGGGGATACGGCTAAAAAGACCCTGGATGGAGCTTGGAGAGCAGCTAGAGATGGTGCACAAGGTATTAAAGAACGTGTAGTGAACCAAACCGATGAGGACGACGAGGATGATGATGAGATTGAAGAAGATGTAGCAGTGGATGAAATAAGGAAAGTGGATCAGTTGGTTGATACACAAGAATATAGGAGTATTTAGGAGTCGAAGAAGATGCAAGCTTGAAATTATATGTGGGATGTTTTCGTAGATCATCTCTCACTTTTAATTCGCTTGAATGTTTTCGAACGATCATGCAATGCAAAATTAAGTAAAAAAAAAAAAGGTTTTTATTTTCTTTGGTATTTGGTATTTGGGTTAGGCCAATTTGATTTCTGGTTAACTTAAATTAATAATAATTAAATTTGATTTGATAACCATTCAAATTTCATCAATTCATTAGAATTTACAAAATAAAATGCGAGAATTAATTATTGATTTATTTGATTAAAAAGCTAGAATTAGTAATTATGCACAAAATATAAAATTGTGAATTCAAAT
>NW_024403278.1:0-17987 GCF_007990345.1 Gossypium hirsutum | reverse complement strand
TTCGTTTCAAATCCGCGTACGACTTCTGACGATCTGTGGCTACCTTCAGACTTTCACGGATTACCTTTACTTTCTGTTCAGCATCTTTAATCAAATCAACTCCGAAAATTTTACTTTCATCGAGCTCGGTCCAAAACAAAAGTGTACGGCATTTACGACCGTACAAAGCCTCGTAAGGTGCCATCTTAATACTTGATTGAAAACTATTGTTGTAAGCGAATTCAATCAAAGGTAAATACCGTTCCCATGAACTACTGAACTCGAGGATGAAACATCTCAACATATCCTCAAGTATCTGAATTATCCGCTCGGATTGACCATCGGTTTGGGGGTGAAAAGCAGTGCTAAAATGCAGCTTGGTACCCAGAGCTTCTTGCAATTTCTTCCAAAATCGTGAGGTGAATCTCGGATCTCTATCCGACACGATAGAAACAGGTACCCCGTGTAATCTCACAATTTGAGAAACGTACAATTCAGCTAGTTTATCCAATGAAAAATCCGTACGTACGGGGATGAAATGAGCCGACTTAGTCAGCCTATCAACAACAACCCAAATCGCATCCTTCTTACTCGCTGACAATGGCAGTCCAGACACAAAGTCCATTGTGACTCGATCCCATTTCCACTCGGGTATCATGATCGGCTAGAGTAATCCTGAAGGCACTTGATGTTCCGCTTTCACTTGTTGACATATTAAACATCTCGAAACAAAGTCAGAGATGTCCCGTTTCATACCATGCCACCAAAATTGACGTTTCAAATCGTTGTACATTTTCGTACTCCCCGGGTGAATTGACATTCGGCTACAATGGGCTTCGTTCAGAATCATCGAAATGAGTTCCGAATTCCTTGGAACACACAAACGATTTCTGAACCTCAAACAATCATCATCATCAATTTGAAACTCCGATTCCTCGTTCGGAACACACTTAGCCCGTTTTGCAACCAATTCATCATCGACTTTCTGAGCTTCACGAATTTGGTGAGTCAATAATGGTTTAGCTTTTAATTCAGCTACTAACACATTGTCTGGTAGAACAGACAAATGCACGTTCATCGCTCGTAAAGCAAACAATGACTTCCGGCTTAAGGCGTCCGCAACCACGTTAGCCTTTCCCGGGTGGTAATCAATGACAAGCTCGTAATCTTTCAACAACTCAAGCCAACGTCTTTGTCGCAGATTCAAGTCTCGTTGAGTCATCAAATATTTGAGACTTTTGTGATCCGAAAATACATGGCACTTCTCACCAAACAGATAATGTCGCCATATTTTTAAAGCAAACACGATGGCAGCTAGTTCGAGATCATGGGTCGGATAATTCCTCTCGTGTGGCTTCAATTGTCTCGACGCATAGGCCACGACTCGACCTTCTTGCATCAATACGCAACCCAACCCAAGTAGGGATGCGTCACTATAAATGACAAACTCTTTACCTGATTCGGGTTGCACCAAAATTGGAGCTTCAGTCAAATGAGTTTTCAGTTGGTCGAAACTTTTCTGACATTTCTCCGTCCACTCGAACTTAACATCCTTTTGAAGTAGCTTCGTCATTGGTGTGGCTATCATCGAGAAACCTTTGACAAATCGTCGGTAATAACCGGCGAGCCCCAAAAAGCTCTGAACTTCAGTAATATTTCTCGGAGGTTTCCAGTCAAGTATGGCTGAAATTTTGTTCGGGTCAACTCGAATACCCGACGCGGATACCACATGACCCAAGAAGCTAACCTCTCTTAACCAGAACTCACACTTACTGAACTTAGCATATAACTGCTTATCCCGCAAAATTTGCAGCACTAGCCTCAGATGCTCAGCATGTTCGGTCTCATCTCTTGAATAGACCAAAATGTCATCAATGAACACAACTACGAACCGATCCAAATACGGTCTGAAGATCCGATTCATCAAATCCATAAATACTGCAGGGGCATTAGTGAGCCCAAACGGCATCACTAAGAATTCGTAGTGACCATATCTCGTTCTGAAGGCAGTTTTGGGAATATCTGAATCTCGAATTCGCAACTGATAATAGCCCGATCTCAAATCTATTTTTGAGAACACTGAGGCTCCCTTCAGTTGGTCGAACAAATCATCGATGCGCGGTAACGGATATTTGTTCTTTATCGTCACTTTATTCAGCTGACGATAGTCAATGCACAACCTCATGGTTCCGTCCTTCTTTTTCACGAACAATACTGGTGCACCCCAAGGTGAGAAACTTGGTCGAGCGAAACCTCTATCCGTTAGTTCTTGCAACTGAGCTTTCAACTCCTTTAGCTCGGTTGGTGCCATACGATACGTAGCTATCGAAATCGGCGTATTCCCAGGTACAAGCTCAATACCAAACTCTACCTCCCGAACAGGTGGTAAACCCGGTGATTCTTCCGGAAAAACATCCGGGTTTTCACAAACCACCGGCACAGATTCGGGTTTCTTTTCTAATTCTTTGTCATCAAGTACATACGCAAGGTATGCTTCGCACCCTTTTCTTACATATTTCTGTGCCAACATCGCTGATATTACAGCTGGCATCCCCTCCAAGTCCGCAGACTCAATTCGGACTACTTCGTTATTTGCGCACCTCAAATCAATAGTCTTGCTCTTGCAATTCATAATCGCATCATGCGCGGTCAACCAATCCAAACCAAGGATAACATCAAATTCATCAAACGGCAAGAGCATCAAGTCCGCCGGAAAACAGGAACCTCGAATTTCCAGGGGACATTTCTTACACACTTTGTCGACAAGCACGTAACGACCCAAGGGATTTGACACCCGAATTACGAACTCAGTAGACTCAATAGGTAAAGTCTTACTGGATGCTAAGGTTTCTCATATGTAAGAATGAGTAGAACCGGGGTCAATCAAAGCAATTACATTAGTATCAAAGAGAGTGAATGTACCGGTAATAACATCAGGCGAAGAAGCATCCTCGCGGGCACGTATAGCATAAGCTCTAGCAGGCGCACGAGCTTCGGATCTGGTTATATCATCTCTAGATCCTCTCTGACCACCACCAGTATTGCTCGCATTTCCAGATGGTCTACCCCGAGTAGTGGTAGCACCCGGTCTCCCACTCTGATTTACATTCTGTTCCGACAACCTCGGGCAATCTTTAATGAAATGGTCAACTGATCCGCATTTGTAACAGGAGCGGTCAGGGAATCTACAACTCCCCGAATGCCATTTACCGCAATATCGGCATTTCGTTCTGTCTCGACGTTCATTCCCAACACTGGCGACTGAAGTGCCTCGTGTACCTACAAGGGGTCGATCACGATCTCGTCTAAAAAAACCCGAAGTGCCTCTAAACTGGCCCGCATCATCCCGAAATCTCTTCGATGCCTGTTGAAGAGACCTTCCCGAGGATCTTTTACGAAACTCTCCAGTTCCCTCATCAACTCTTTGCTTTTCTTTTCTAAGCTCTTCGGCTTTACAAGCTCGTTCAACAAGTACCACGAACTCTCGTATTTCAAGAACGCCAACGAACATTTTTATATCTTCATTCAGCCCATCCTCGAAGCGTTTACACATAATAGCTTCGGACGAAACACATTCCCGAGTGTATTTGCTAAGTCTAACAAATTTTCGCTCGTAATCAGTAACCGACATGGAGCCTTGCTTAAGCTCAAGAAATTCCTTCCGTTTTTGATCAACAAATCTCTGACTGATATACTTTTTCCGAAACTCAGTTTGGAAAAACTCCCAAGTTACTTGCTCTCGGGGCACAACAGAAGTCAGAGTACTCCACCAATAGTAGGCAGAATCACGTAGCAAGGAGATAGCACACTTTAGGCATTCATCGGGTGTACAAGATAGCTCATCGAGTACCCGGATAGTGTTGTCCAGCCAAAATTCAGCTTGCTCGGCATCATCGCTATCCATAGCCTTAAATTCAGTAGCCCCATGTTTTCGGATTCTGTCAACTGGGGGCTTATTTGACCTTATTTGGTCAGTTACCGGTGGTATTGTAGGTGCGGGGGTAGTATTTGTCGGGAATGGAGGTTGTGGAACAGCCTTATTAGTTCGAATGTATTGGTTGAACCAATCATTCATCACGCTATAGAATGCTTGTCTAGCTTCATCATTCGGATTACTAGCATTAGGTTGAGAGTCTGCCGGCACTGTCCCTTGTGCGGGAGCAGGCGCTACACTCTCAAGATCATCAGCTACCTCTCGGTCACGATCGGGATCCATTACTATAAATAAACACATTTACAATTGTCAGAAATCACCACACTATCAAGTAATCACATAAAATGGCATGTATAGCTAGACCCAAAACATTACGGTAGTCCTAGAATCGACTAAACCGTAGCTCTGATACCAATAAAATGTAACACCCCGAACCCGAGTCCGACACCGGAGTCGAACACGAGGTGTTAACAAACTTTGAAAAATTTCCAGACACTGCCCAATCTGTGTACTAGTCGCTTTAAAAATCATATCTTGAGCTTCACAACTCGAAAATCAGTTTCATGATTTTTCCTGAAACTAGACTCATATGCCCATCTACATATTTTTTTCTAGAATTTTTGATCAGGCCAATTAGTACAGTTTATTAGTTAAATCTCCCATGTTACAGGAATCGACTACCCTGACCTTTGCGCATTACGACTTGGATATCTCCTTGTACAGGGCTCCAATACTGATGCTGTTTGTTTCTATAGAAACTAGACTCAGATAGGAATCTATACATATATGGTATGACTCCTATTTATCTCTGGTTAATTTATAATCAATTTCCAAAGTCGGAACAAGGAACCCAGAACCCGTTCTGACCCTGTCTCACGAGAACCTTAATATCTCTTAACATACTGTCCGTATGATTGTTTCGTTACTTTCCTATGAAAGTAGATTCTTCAAGGTTTGTTTACATAATTTATTCACTATTTAATTCCATTCCTACTATTTTTAGTGATTTTCCAAATCTACGTCACTGATGCTGTCAGCATCTACCCTTAAGGTAGGCTCTACCTATTTCATGGTTCAACTAGCCCTTTTTGCATACATAGCACAATTTATGAAAGTGATTAACCATCCCCGTGGCCAATCCTTGTCAAGCATATCCACACTAAATGATTATAACATTATACTTAAACACATATAAGCCATTTTCACATGGCTATCCAAAACTTATACATCACATAAAGTACTCGAAAAACAACAATGGGTCGTCCTAAACATGCCATATCAAAATTCAACCAAAAGAGTACCCAAAAGAGCCTTTGATAGTGTGGGCGACTTCGACTTCAAGATCCCGAGTCCGATAGCTGGAGAACCAAAAATCTATAAAACAGAGGAGCAATGGAACGAAGTAAGCAATTTATGCTTAGTAAGTTTTGAGCAAGGAATTCCAGCATAACGAAAGAATAGCACACATTTAGCTAAACGGAATATTTCATAATACACAATTTTCCGATATCAAACTTACTTCACAACGTTAACCCTTATGTACATACACAAAAGACCAACTTAGCCGAAGGCCGGTAGCTCGTTCATCAACTGAGCGAATATTTATTTGTAAGGGCTCGATTAAATTCAACACATACGTAACATATCCCAATATTGGGATGTTTTTCGAGTATTAGCTGAAATTTTACAGCAAGCTCATTCATTACCAAAATCACGTACCTTCGGAATTTAACCGGATATAGCTCCTCGTTCAAGTGCCTTCGGGACATAGCCCGGTTATAGTAACTCATACAATGCCTTCGGGACTTAACCCGGATTTTAAAACTCGCACGAATGCCTTCGGGACTTAACCCGGAATTAGTATCTCGCACAAAGGCCTTCGGGACTTAACCCGGAATTAATAACTCGCACAAATACCTTCGGATCTTAGTCCGGATATAGTCACTTAGCACAAAGCCTTCGGGACTTAGCCCGGACAGCATTCAATTAATCATGCACATCTAACAATAATTCATGGCACATTCGTATTTCATTTTCATTTGCAAAACTCAAACACAAGGCACATATCATCCTTGCACATTCGGCTCAATAGCCACACATAGAGCATGATTTTCATTTGCTTAAAACATGATTTAATCACATCGTAATTTAAGCTCTCTTACTCAAGAACTTACCTCGGGTGTTGTCGAACGATTCCGCTAACTATTCGACCACTTTTTCCTTCCCTTTATCGGATCTATTTCCCCTTTGCTCTTGAGCTTAATTAAACAAATAAATTGATTTCATCATTTAGGCATCGAAAAGATGAACACAAGGCACTTAGCCCATATTTATACATTAGACATTAAAGTCACATACATGTGAAATCATGCATCAACACAACATATTAGCTAATTTTTCCCCCTTGGCCGAATATGCATGTCTATTTTTGGGGTCGATTTCAACACTTAATACACACATATACACACTAGTAAAGCATCCTCCCCCTTTCCATCAATTTAACACATGCATTGCTCATTAACATGCAAAGTTACATTCGGCCTTAGCACACAACTTGCTAGCCGATTCTTCTCCATTTAGCAACCAATGCACATATGTGCTCACACAAAAATGCTAAAAAGGAGGTTCAAGAATCATCAAGTCATCATCACATGCATCATTAACAAGCTTCATATTTAGCATGCAATGGCATTAACACAACCTCTACCTAGGTCGAATCTTAACTCATCCTCATGTCTCATCACCACCACATCAAACATCAACCAAGAATGATGCATCCATGGTCAAGTGTCATTTCCATCACATAGCAAGATTTAGACCATGGGCTAGGTAGAACTCAAGCTAACAACTAAAACATGCATGCATCTCATGGAACATCATCAAACATACCTTAGCCTAGCTACATGCATGGCCGAACCTCTTCACCTTTCTTCTTCCTTCCTCCTTAAAATTATTGGCCAAGGATGAACCAAAGAATGAGAATTTTTTTTTCTTTGTTTTTCTTTCTAGTTTCGGCAAGTATGAAGATGAGAAAAGGATGAAAAAAATTCTCTCCTTTCTTTTCTTTAGCTCACGGCAATGGGGGGGGGGACAAACAACTACACACACTTTTTTTTTTGTATTCACCATACTCCTTTTCATTATTTTATGCCCATGCCCCTTATTTTATTTGTTTTATCCCAACATTTTATGACACAAATTAACATATTTTATTTGTGCCATACTTATGCCATAATTTCCATAAAAAAAATTGCACAATTGCTCATCATGCCCATCATGGCCGGCCACCTTGTTTTAAGGTGGGAAATTTGACATGCAAATCCACCTATTTCATACTATAAGTTATTTGGCCACTACAAATTAGCCTATAGCATTTGCAAAAATTTTCACATGAGTCACATTTCAAAATTTCACTCACAATTGGCAAAATCAAAGCATGAAATTTTCACACATGCACTTTCACATGAAATAAACATAGGATATAACATCTAATTATTATTGTGACTCGGTTTAGCGGTCCCGAAACCACTTCCCGACTAGGATCAATTTTGGGCTGTCACACTGGTATTATCATTGCTCCAGTTTAAACAACATTGTTGTTGTTCTAAAAATATTTGTCATATTAACATCACATTAGTATAGCATAAACAAACAAAGTTGAATCGCATTAGCATGTTGCATATTGCATACCTTCAACTATAGGTGAAATTGAGATGATCTATACTTTGAGAAGTATATGGAAGAATAAGATCTTAATAATTTTAATGATGCAGAATCAAATTTAGATGATGATAAACTCAGCCAATGACCAACTAATGATTATAATGAGCATATATTAAATATTAAAAAAAGAACCTAACAAACACACAGTAAAATAATTAGACAAAATTGCATATAATGATTTGATTTTAATTTTTTTTACTTGTTTAGAAATCATTTTTATCATACTAATAAATTATTTATAGTAATTATTAAATTTTAAAATATAAATTATGTAACTATATAATTTCAATATAGATTACCAAACATGACATAGATAATTATGATGTAATTCAAATACATATTGGAAGTTACAATTATTTCTAATTATAAGAGAGTTGGAATTTGATTACTATGCTGTCCAATAAGACCCTGAATATAGAATCAGATTCTTGTATCTTGGTGTTCGAACATTGACTCAAGGCCTTGGGAACTTTGGGAGGTTTTCGCTAAATTTGATCACTTGTGTTCAGATGTTCCCGGACTAGAAATTAGCAACATCTTTGGAGAGGTTAACTGCATGGCTGATGCCCTTGCCAAAACTAGAGTTGATAGAGAAATTCTCTTCCAAGCTTGGCTATCTTAGTTTGATGCGGAAAGAATGCAGGTTGGGGTATATTTGTGATACTTAGATATATTTGAGTTCGATTACTCTTATGACGCAGGCGTGAAGGGAGCTTATCATTCAGCATTTTTTCTGGCGTTGACTAGGTTGAATTTTTTTTTTTGTAATTGTTTTGCTATTAAAGGCAGTGCACTGTCTTGTTCTGATAGCTTAAGTATCTGTTGGTGTACTACTGGTTGTTCTAATGAATAAATATATTTTTGTTGGGAAAACAAAAATCTCAGGGTTATCTATTAGGAGCTGAAAAATATGGTTTTTTTTATGCCTTTGTCAGATAAATCTCAAACAAGTTCCTTCTAATTTAAGCTAAAAAGAGACTCAAGGCTGACCCTTCAATAATACCTTCTCCAGGATGCAAGTAACTTTTTTTTTCTTGATAATTGATGCAAGAAAACATTATACCCTGCGTATATGAACTAAAGTTTGATTAATTGTCTCAATCGCACTTTCACTTCAGAAGACGAACACGACTTAATAAGAGGGAACAACGTTGCTTGCAAAGGACTTGGGAGAAAGTGGTGAAAAAGATTCAGAGAAAAATATATAATCCAAAGTTAGACCTAAAGTTTAAATATTTAACTTAAAAAGGTTAAAAGGTTAAGTGGGTAGATTTCAGATGAATATAAAACCTTAGAAAATTTCAAAGTTTAGCATTGTAGAATAAAATAATTTTTCAAGAAAAGATGCAAGTTTGAATATTAGAGACGATATTGTTGAGAAAAACAATCATAAACCTCATCAAGTATAAATCATACTTATAGAATAACAATGAAAAACATAAAATTAAAAAACTACATATACTTTGTGCTTCATATCTAACCATAAATCATTTGCCAATAGATGAACGGTAATAATTGAATATCAGATGCGTCAAAGGCATGATAGATGTGGAATAACATCACTTCAACAGTCGCAAGCAACAAAGAATTCTTGCTAAAATGCGTCATGCCTCAGCATCCAAGTCTCCCCCATTCACAAAGAAAAGAATCTCCATATCCACTTCTTGAGGCACAGTTGCCCCCAATGCATCATCATTCAGCATCTTCTCTAGCCCACAAAAGCCATGTCTAAAGAACTCATCTCTATGCTTTCCTCCAGATTGATCGCGGTAATTTCGTTTTTTCTGGCACTAACACTCGTGAGAGGTATGAAAATTGAGACTATTCCACATGCAAAAATTTTGTATCAACGTACATGTATAAACTAATTTGGTATAGTTATCTTTTATCTAGGATTTGAAGGAACAATCGGGGTCAACTATGGCACCGTCGCAAACAACCTGCCCCCACCAGCTCAAGTGGCACATTTCCTTTTAGAGTCCACTGTTATCAACCGCGTAAGGCTTTTTGATGCAAATCCTGAAATTCTAAGAGCTTTTGCCCACACGGGGGTTGCTGTCACAATAAGTGTTCCAAATGACCAAATTCCTGACCTTACAAAGCTAAATTTCGCTCAACAATGGGTAGAAGACTATATCCAACCTCACACACCAGCCACCAATATAGTCCGTATTTTAGTAGGCAACGAGGTGATATCTACAGCAAACAAATTGTTAATAGTAAGTCTTGTTCCAGCCATGGAAACCCTCCAAACAGTCCTTGTTGCAGCTTCATTAGACCGTCGAATCCAAGTCTCGACGCCTCACTCTCTAGGCATTTTATCGAATTCAAGCCCACCATCCACAGGAAAATTTCGACAAGGGTATGACACACATGTAATCAAGCCATTGCTTAGTTTCCTAAGAGATTCCAATTCACCGTTTATGGTAAACCCCTATCCATTTTTGACTGTTCACCAGATACCCTTGATTATGCCCTGTTCCGGCCAAATGCTGGAGTGTTCGATGAAAACACACGGGTTTTTTACACAAATATGTTGGATGCTCAGTTGGATGCGGTCTTTTCAGCTATGAAACTCCTTGGATTTGATGATCTTGAGATTGTCATAGCTGAAACAGGTTGGCCATCCATGGGGGATGCAACCCAATTTGGTGTTGATGCAAAGAGTGCAGCTGAATATAATGGCAATCTCATGCGGCATGTAACATCCGGTGTCGGAACGCCCCTAATGCCAAACCGAACTTTTGAGACCTACATTTTTGCGCTTTTCAATGAAGATCTTAAGCCAGGGCCAACATGTGAGAGGTACTTCGGGCTCTTCCGACCAGATATGACTCCAGTCTATGATATTGGGATCCTAAGGCCAACAGTAGCTGCTGCCGCCAATATAGAGCATGCTACATGTTTGTTAGTCATTACAGTCGGCCTTCTAATAATTAAAAATCATGGTGAAAATTTAATCCTATGAATTGCTACATGATAACTATTTATAATACAGATTAATGGATTTTTTTTATTCTTGTGGTTTGATTTGGCAGGCTAGAGATCATACATTGCTAATACGTAACAACCCAATCCCAGTACCTATGCCCAGACCGATTGCGTCAGTTGCCAAAGTATAAGGGAAAACAATGGTGGTGTGTTCCCAATACTAGTGCCTACGAAAGTGGTTTGCAAAGGAATATGAAGTGTGTGCGGCTTGGGTTTGGACTGCATGCAATCCCATGCATTAACATGAATGCATTCTATAAACTAGCCAAGTGATTAAGCTCGTGATTTTGAGCGAACTGGAGTCATCACAATCATTTTTCCAAGTACATGTGATCAAAATACCCTTTCTTAGTTCCCTGTTCTAATCAATTCACCCTTATTTCTTTCTGATCATCTTCATCAGAATTTCCTTTAATCTATCTTTCGTTCTTTTCTTTGTTGCAGGCTGTGGAACGTGCCATTAATACTGACTCTTGATTTGAAAAAACAACCAGCACCTGCAACTAAAAATGATTTCTTATTCGGTTTTGTTTCTATACATTCTTTACAGGCAAAGAAGCATAAGACTGGGGGGAACCAAGGATGTAATATGATGTCAAGGCGATGACAGCATGGTAACAGTGGCGATGCTATTCATGGCGAATTACATTTCAAGATATATAAACTACTTTTCTTGCTGGCTTAAAAGATAATATATAAACAATATCACGAGATATGTATATCATGTGATTCTTTCCTGCATGAATATGTTTTTTCACATTAATCATTTGTTTCTTTCTTTTCCATCGCATAGAATATGTTCTTGCTTGTGCTTTCTTCAAGAATAGAAAGGTTAACCAATTGAGTAGAACGGGGAGAACATAAAGAGTTTGTTTTTTTCAAAATTGGAATCCACAAAAAAAGTGGGTTGGAAGTTGAAACTTGACACAGGGAGACATGTATTCTTCATAAATATGCTGTTTTGCTTTAAAATTTTGTGACGATTAGTTAGTGTTAACAGGATTAATAAGTTAATTTCTTTTGTCTAAATAAAGTTTCATTAAAACTAAAATGGTCAACATTCAGTACATCGGGTAAGTAGACCAATAAAAGAAAACCAACACACTCATTGAAACTAAATACTAGTGTTGCTACCTAGAGTTGACGTTTAATGAATAACTAAATAATAGCGGCATTGTAAAAATCGTGTAAGGTTTATTTACGTAGTTTGATTTCCCTACATTGTTGAGTGTACCTCAGCGAGTAATTCCACAATCTTTAATCCACAATAACAAATGAATCACATTTGATCACTTCTTAAGTATAAAGATCTCATATTTGTACCTAAATACTAGAACACGCACCTCCAAATCCTTTCCTTGAGAACTTGAATAGTAAATACTCGATGTTTACAGATTAATTTTCACTCTCAGACAAAACAATTCCTCAATGAATGAATACAAATGCTCTCAATATGTTCTCATACACAACCTAGACAAGCCTTATAGCATATATCAATTATGGTTTGCTAACATAAAATTTAAATGTATACAAAGCAACGCCTTAAATATAGTGATTACAATACATTTAATCAAAGCATAATCTGATGAAGATATGGCCTTCCATACTTAGCATTGCAACCTCGACCAAATCTACACAAAACAAGAGTTATCTTGATTCATTTGAATCAAATCCAATCTTCACTAACCATGGATTGGTCTCCATAGATAGACTCTAATATCTTCAAAAAATTAGCACAATAACTAGTACAAAGGTTTTTGTAACACCCCTAATCTAGCGGGCCGATGGGTGAACGGTGGTGTTACTAAAAGACTAAAATCATCACACTAAAAGCAAAGCAAAGATGTTTCACTGATTAAGCCATTCAAACATAATAGCTATAGTTTTAAAAGCCCCTTGGCGGATTATGATTTTATGGCACATACCAAAGTAATAATAAGACCGTGCCAAATTATACACAATATAAAAGTTTGAATATTTGAGGAAGTGTCATTAATGATAAATTTTTAAAATATTGTATGTACATACAAACCAAATTTACTTTATACAATGTTTAAGCAAAAAGGCTAGGAACAACAAGCTACCCCGATATACTCATGTTATAAAATTAAACAACAAATGGCTCACAAATGAGTCCGCAATCTGGTTGAGTCCTTGTAATAAACTAAAATGCCCTAAAATACTTAAAAAGGGATAAGGAAGCTACGTAAGTTCAAAAGAACTTAGTGAGTTTCGAAAATAAATAATAACCTTTCGACCATGGTTCTAGAAATCATAAGAATTCTAAACATCTCAGCATAGGAAGTCACATTAACCATAAAAACATGCTTACAATACATTTTCTCATCCAAGTCCACCACATGGCATGTCGAAGGATGTTAAATGAATAACCATCCTTAGGAGGAATAAATAACTTGCATGCAGATACAAGTCAAAAACCAAGTATAACTCCTTGGAGGATACTAACCACATCTAAATACAATTCACAATCTAACACATTATTATGACTAAGTTTATGCATTGGTAGATACTATCCGCATCTAAGTACAATTTGCAAATAAGTATAGTTCACTGTTGGATATTGTTACATCCAAGTACAATTTAGTGTAGTATTCTTACAGATATTTATACATGTTTCCTTGTACTAGCTTTGGATCCTTTCAATTCTTTGAAAGCTAATATTCCATTTCCACAATATTGCTACGTAAAGCCAGTGTTCCATTCGAACCTTTGTAAATCCTCCTTCTTAATTTGAAAACATATGTGTTTCCTCGCAGGGTCGGGATCTTTCGCCAATCTTGGTTTACATTCACATGCCCTATTGGAGGAAAATGTATAACATATCATATTCTCCATTTACTTCTTCATCACAACAACACTTCAACAAACCTCCATTACCCCTTACCACCTTTCCAGATACTGAACTTGTGCACTAAGGAAGGAGTATCCATTTCAATTAATTATGAAGATTTATTTAAGTTTCGTGTTTGCAGTTTTTTATCACAAGAATACACATGCAAATTCTAAAGATAGAACTAAACTTGCCTAAAAATATAGCATTAACTTTAAGCTAGTTTGTTATTTATCAAAAAAAAAGTGAAAGGAACTCACCAGAAATTTCTAGGAAAGTTTTATCTACTTAACGAGTTCTTTCCCCTTCTTACTAGGGCCCTCTATCACCTCTTTAGCTAAATGCAATAAAACATCTCAATTAAATACAAAAACAACTGAGACTATTATGAAAAATTAATAATCGACAACATGAAATAATTAATTAGAAGAAAGTTTCCTTCCTTCCAAACTTCAAGTAAAAACTTATATATATACAATTTCAACTACTTTTTATTTCCTAATATTTGAACTATAGGAGGACTCAAGAAGTTACCAACACTTGACTCGAAAAGTAGTTTCTAAATAGGATAAAATCATAAGTTCTTCCTTTAAGCAAAAAGAACACTTCTAATTTTCATTAGAGATAACAAAGAAAAACTCAATTAGGAATATTAAAGTCACATTTCATACAAAGAACAGATCAAAAGAAACAATTAAATTACATTATATGCACAACCATCGAGACTCTTTATTTTTGAAATAAACTTAGCTTTTCCCACTCTAAGCAGAATTCCTAATTAAATTACATGCACATGTAATTCCACTAATTAAGCACAACATCAAGACTCTCTAGGTGTCATGAATAGTGACGTGTTCTTTTCTTAACATTTGACACGTTACTAGTATGTGTCCCACTTACTGTGGGTTAATAATCAAACAATTAAGTTCACAGTAATTGAACCCGCCACTGGCATGTTGCGAATGGAAGAGCTCGCCAAAATGCAAGAGTTTGCCATACGTGGAATGAGAGTCCGTAAGATGGAAGAGCACAACAAAATAGTTCTCTAGAGGATGGACATTTAATTTCAAAATTTTCTGCGAACACCTGACGACCTCCGAACGTACTAATGTCCAGAGTGTGAATACTATTACAAAATATATGTAATTTGAGGCGGTGTTCGCTTGTATACGGGTCAATTTGTAATATACATTGTTTACAATGAAACACTTCGTAAGTATTCCGTGGATCATATCCAAGGGAGGCTAGTACTAAATTAATTCTAACCTAAATGCTAGTAAATCTAATTAGTACTTTAAATAAACTATATTATGAATAAACATAAATAAAGGGTTTTTGGTTTTTATAATTAAAGAAGTAAAAATAACATAAATAAAAGGAGTCTTTGAAAAACTAGACTATAAACTAAATCAAATGTAGACACGAGGATTAGCTTGCTTTAGTAGTCATTATCAACTGTCACTTCGGGTTTCTCATCAATCAACTAGTCGTTTCCGAGCAGGATCTTCTGATATTCCACTCAAGCGACGAGTCGGTAAGGACTACTTATCTTTTGACCTCACAGTTTAGACTGACTTGGGGTGAAGGTGTTCATGGATAGACCACACCAATTTTGGGTTAATTCCACCTTGATAACTTTTTTTGCTTCATTTGAACTGATCTATTGTGAATACGACAGAACAACACTCAAAAGTCCAAATTTACGTCATCCAATAATGTAACATTTTCTACAATTGAAATCGATGTTTGACATCAAATCTAATGATCATCACCAAGCTTTAAATGTCTCCATGATGTATACCGACTATCGCCAAGGTTGAGGCCATTTATTTTCTTTCTTTTCTGCATCGAAATACAACACAACCTACCTTGATGATTCTAGGGTTGTCAGGATAGGGTTAGTTCTTTTCCTAACATTGATTCGTTGAGTAACCTTAAAAACAGTTAATAGTTCATACTTAATTGCAATCCATAAGAGAATAATTCATCATGGAATCAATAATATCATAAAATGGTATTGAATTATGCATAAATAATAAAATAAGAGTAGAGTTTAGAGAATCTTGTTTGTAATTGATATATGAAGTACTGAAATCCTAAAATGTTTGATTTCGTCTACAAATCAAGTTAATAAACAAATTAAGTCAGGTCATATTAACTGAAAATATGAAGATGAGATTCAATCTTGTCTCCCGACATAGAAAACAATAATTTAATAGTAAAGAGAAGGGTAAGAAAGAGTAGTCGAAGGCAGCTATCCATATCCATTTCACAATGCGAAAAGTAAACAACTAAACGCAAGGGGCTATCTACGGTTGCTCATTGCAGCTTCCCATGGTGGCTTTCCTCCTCATCTTGAAGTTAAAATCACCTAAACATCATTAATTCAGATTTGCATAAAATTCTCGAACCAACTCAGGATTCGAGATTGTCTTTTATCACAAAACACTTTTGAATTTAATGCTTTATCTATTTTCTGAACATTTTTCTTGAAGCCAATGTGACTTCTTTCTCCCAAATTAAATCCTTTTTCTGGAAGCATTTGTTGTTTTTTGAAAATAGAATTATATCTCGCCTTATCTTCTGTGGAATGGAACTTGTTTTGTGGTTCTTCAAGTTGAATAGTGGATTATGTTCTTTTCCGAGACATGTTGACAACTTGAGACTTGACATAAGATGACAACAAGTAATAATTTCCCAAATCTACTCAGAAATGATTCAAAATTAGAATCATGTATAAAAAAGATAATCAAATTAAATCTAGTTAAAATTTTTGAGTGTCTACGAACCGGGGACTACCACTAGAGTGTTTGCAAACTTTAGGTGTAAGGAATTTAGTGGTTGATAAGCTATAAAAGTAACATATTTTAATCCCTCTTAATGCGTTTTTGGATGATTACTTATGCAAATTAGTGAATTTGATGCTCATAATCCTTTAAATTCATGTTTCTATACTTAGGAGAGCATTGGAGCGGAAGGAGCAAAAAAGAGCCAAAATTGGACAAACAGAGCTATTTTCGGGAGCCATACGGGCTGGGCATTTTCCACACGGGTTGGGCACAGCCGTGTGAGCCACACGGGCTGGACAACACCTATGTGCTAGCCTGTGTCGATTTCTCATCCTACTTCCCAAATACGTGGAAAACCCAATTTTTAGGCTTTTGAGCATTTTAAAGTCTGTAAATACCAATTCGAAGAAGACATAAGGGGTCAATAAGAGAAAATCAAAGAAAACACTCGAAGAACACCATTGAAATCAACTCGGAAGTGAATCTCCATCAAGATCGAAGATATCCTTTTAATTTCTTTCAAAGTTTTATTAAGTTTATTTATGTTTTGTGGTTATTTTGACTTTGAGATGTTTTTATTTAGGATTATGAACTAATTCCCTAGATACCTAGGGAGATGAAACTTATGATAAATCTTTTTATTTAATTTTTATTTTTACGTGATAAATACTTGATTCTTGCTCTCAATTATGTATGTTTATTTCTTGTTTTACTATTTCCAGGATATCAATTCATGTTTAATATGTATACTTATTTCTTATTTTAATATTTTGAGGATATTAATTCATATTAATGTGCTTATTCAGTGGAGCAAAAGTCCTTGTTTAAGAGTAGATCTAGCATATTGAGTGGAGTTGCATGCAATCCTAGAAATAGAACCCATAAATCTACCGGATTAGAGTCAAATCTAATAGGAGAATCCATAGATCGAGTTAATGCGACGATAGGGGTTTGATAGAAAGAGATTTCAACTAATCAACTACAGTAAGTTGTTTTACTCTCGAAAGAGATATTAACATAATTTAGGTATTTCTATGTATCAGACACAAGTGAATAAATCTTTTAATTCAGATTCATAATAAAAGGTAAAGTCTAGGTGGATTCTTTCCTGGGTATTGTCTATCTCTTTGGTTAATATTCGATTATTTCTTTGATTCTTTCTCTATTTCATTCTTAGTTAAATTAGTTTAGTAAATTTAGATTAAAAAACACATCACTCCAAATTGTCAGCTAAATAATAGAGAAAACGGTAATTACTAATACTTTTAGTCCTCGTGGATACGAAATTCTCTACTCACCATAGCTATACTATTGTTCGATAGGTATGCTTGCCTTTGTCATATTTATTGTTAGTTTAGTGACCATCAAGTTTTTGGCGCCATTACCAGGGACTAGAAATTAGGAACAATTTATTTTTATTAATTTAGCATTTTATTTTTATTATAATTTTTGTTTTTAGTTTAATTTTTACTTTGTAATTTTCTTCTACTTGCTTCTAGTAGGTTCCTCTAGTTTATGACTAGAAGAAACCCGTCGGGACCATTACTGCTTGATAGTAAAATTGTAAGTATAGCTCGTAGAAACCGTAGAGAAGCAAGGCAGAGGCGAGAAAATTTAGTAGACGAAACGAGACATTGTTATTGCTGAGGATATGGGTGATAACCAGAATAATTAGCTACCTCCTGTAGTTGTTACAGATCCATATCCTGTTCCTCGTACT
>NW_024403277.1:0-18000 GCF_007990345.1 Gossypium hirsutum | reverse complement strand
AAATTCATTAGAGCTGAGAGATGTCACACTACGTAGGTTAACCATCGCGTGTATAGCTAGACTGACATATGCTATGGTACTCCTAGAACCGACTAAACGATAGTTCTGATACCACTAAATGTAACACCCCTAACTTGTATCCGTCGCTGAAATCGGATTATAAGGCATTACCGGACAATATTGAACATTCATAATCATTTCGTAAACATCGAAACATCATAGATCAAACATCAATATGGAGTCCCATGTATAGGTCATTGAGACCTTAAACATGTATTAGAAAGGTTTCGGGACTAAACTGAACACATATAAAACTTTTTCGAAAGCTTAACATTTTTCCAAGGTTTACAGGTCACATGCCCGTGTAAACAGGCCGTGTGCTTGACCGTGCCAAAACTGGAGGGTATACTAACTTTAATTTGTAGGGTACCCCAGGGACACACGACCGTGTAACGTGACTGTGTGTAGCACACGGCTAAGACACGCTCCCATGTCTCTGCCTGTGTGGACAAAAATAGGCCATTTGAATAGCCAATTGCCACCCCAATTTGGTCAAACCTACAAGCACCAAAACTATGCTTAGTACACATACCAAATCATATCAAAAACATATATACAATCACAACCAAAACCAAGCTATATCACATGGCTATATATACGTTACATTCATATTGACATAACTCTAACCTATACATGCCACTTAACCACTCAAACGGTAAAATTTCTTTACGAAACTTTCACACTTCTCTAATATCATACCGAAGACTTTATTAAAATAATAAAATAAATATTTTAACTTCAGATTATGGTCTTGAAACCACTGTTTCGATTAACCTCAAAAACGGGTTGTTACACTTAAGCTCCTCAATTCTCATCATCATGGCTTCAGTATCCTCCTTCAAAGCCACAATCATAGCTTCGAGAGCATCATTCCTCTTAGTCAGATTCTTATCAGTGGGATTTGAAATCCCCTTGTATCTCTAATTCATTACATCGATGGAACCCAATACCTGTTCCTTGGATTGATCTTTCCCCAAGTCCAATTCTAAGGTGTGTCTGTCGACTACCTCAAGGGCCATCATCACATCACCTATAGAACCCTCAAGTTTGACAGCACAGCCTTCCAAAGCTAACAACATATCCATTCATATGCTAGCTTTCCTACCCCCATGGGTCTCCTTAGGCTCAATCTACTTGTCTACTCCTTTCGTCATCTCAACCAGTGCCTTATCGAACACCGGTTTGATGCCAATGCCATAGGGCTAGAACTTTAATCTCGCAAACCGTGTAACCTTGTGTAGACTTAACTTCAAATCTATCTAAGTTAGCCTGACTCTTGAAAGTGAGAATTCACAATTGAATTTCTCTAAGGCATCGTAATAAAGCGAAGCAAACTCAAAGCAAAGAAGTAACGAAAGAATGAAGAAAAAAACCACAAGAAAACAATGCACATAAGGTGTTTGAGTAAATGCTCTCAAATATATTCAGTAACTCTGAAATGAAATGAATACTATGAGGGGGAATGCCTCTATCTATAGTTGAGCTCCCCTAGAACCAACGACACCGATTGAACTACTTCAATGGCTAAGATTTATGTCTATCTACAAGATGAGAATCCTAAGGGATTTAAACACAATACAATCTTATCTCTTAGGGTTGCAAAATATCACCATGATAACTCTAGTTATACTAGAGTATTTCACTGGGCCACCAAGGCTTCAAGTGAAGGGCTTCTCCATATGTTCCACAAAGCGGGTCAGTTTATGTGTGTCAAATTAACCACATTTAATCATTGACCTCCATGAAACATTTTGTATATATTCAACACAAGCTTGATCCGTGGCGTTTGACATTTACATTATGATAGTGTTATTAATACTTCTAATAAGGAAGATCCTATCTAAATTACGTGGCAAGTTTGTCGAAATTCCTTCCAAAACAGATTTAATTCACTTGATTTTGCCCAAATCTAGCATGCATTAGTGCATCAAACTAAAAAAAAAACACTTAATCCATTTGAAAAAAAAACTACCTCTTAAAAACTATTTTTAAAAAATAAAAGGAAACTATATCATTCTTTTCTTAAGAACCATTACTTAATATTTTTTACATAATTTTTTAAACTACTATTTCGTTAAATTATATATATTTATTAAAATAAAATTCTTTAAATTGATTATTTTTATTAAATTAAACATTAGCTAACTTCTATTTTTGTTTATATATCTTGATATAATTAACAAATAATAATAAACTATTATATATTTATTTTGTTAAGAAAATTATTAATTTTTATTTTATTTCATTAATGTTAAAATCATTATAAAAATAAGTTATTTAATTGTTTGTTTCTTATTATTACTTATTTTTATTTTTATATTAATGTATAAATATTTTTTTGTTAATAAAATTAAAATGATTTATCTAAATTCTACTTGTTTTGATATACAAATCCGTATAAATGACCATGTATAAATAAACTAAAATTAAATTAAGAAAAGAAAGACACCATCTTTCTTCTTCATTTTACTAACTCAATATTAGCTTGGGAAACCATTAAAGACCATCCAAGCATTCAACCATCCTTAGTTCTTATGCATATGAGTATTTTTCGTCCCGTTTTTAATGATTTCTATATTTTGGAGTTGTTGTAGTTTAATCTAGCTAGCTCGGGGATTAATTTGCACAAAATGTTAAAAGTATAGGGTTTTACGATGAATATATGTTAGTTATTTTTTATGTTTGATGAATGAAAATGATATTAGATGATAGTTAAACAACTTTGTTAAGAAATTTTTGATGAATATTCATTGGGGATTAAATTAAAAATAGGAAATGTCCATGGTGAAAATGTGAAATAATTGAAATGTAGAGCTTGATAGGGCTTAGATGATATTCGGCTAGCATGGGTTCGGACTAAATTGCACGAATTTTCATTTTTATGAGATAGGGACTAAATTATAGTGAATTCAAAATTTAAGGGAATAGTGTAATTTTTCCAAAATATGATTTATTTTGGATTAAATTGAATAGATAAAATTTGAATGAACTAAATTTGATTATATAGATCAAGAAAAGTAGTGTACGGATTTAGATCGGGGAAAAAAAGTATCAGATTAATCGATTATATTTTTTCGTTTGTGTTTGAGGTAAGTTTGTTAATTTAAATAACATTGAATTATGTTTGATTTAATTATTTTACGTTATGTATATTGAAATTATGACTTTATGGAAATATCCAATGAAGTTTTGGTGACTTTTAGATCCCGTTTGAACCTTAGGAATATATAGGATACAAATGACATGTCATTAAGGATTACCGTGTTTCAGGTGCTGGTCATGTACGTCTTACTTGTGACAGCCCTAAAGTGACCTAGTCGAAAAGCGGTTTCGAGACCGCTAAACCGAGTCACCAAATTATTTGAATGTGATATTTATGGTCTAAAATATGTGAATATGATGTGTGAAAATTTTAAGCTTCGATTTAGTTAATTGCATGTGAATGTAGTACATAGGACTTGTTTGACACTTTTGAAATATGATAGGCTAATCTATAAGGATCTAATAGTGCATGTAATCAAAAGGGAGGACTTGCATGTCAATTTTCCCCCCCTAATTAGTAGTGGCCGCCCATGAGCATGAGGGTGGACAAAATGTTATGGCTAAAACATGTCATAAACATGTTGGGTTAATGCTTCATGTAAGGAATAATAAATAAAGAGCATGGGCAATAAAGTATTAGTGTTAATAAGATGAAAAAAAAAGGAAAGAATGTGTGTGATTGTTTCCCCCCATTGCCGTGAGTTGAAGGAAAGAAAACAAAAAAAAGTGTTCATCCTTGAACATCTTTGGCCGAAAACTTTAAGGAGAAAGGAAGAAGAAAGGTTGAAGAGGTTCGGCCATGCATGTAACTAGGCTAAGGTATGTTTGATGTTGCTCCATGAGATTCATGTATATTTTAGTAGTTAGCTTGAGTTCTAACTAGCCCATGGTTCAAATATTTACTATGTCATGGAGATGATATTCGGCTAAGGTGGATTTGTGTTGATGCCATTTGCATGCTAAAAGTGAAGCTTTGTAATGATGCATGTGATGGTGGATTGATGATTCTTGAATCTTCTTTTTAGCATTTTTGAGTGAGACATTAAGTTCTTTGTTTAACCATGACCAAAATTGAAATGGTATGGTGTTGTGATGCATTCGACCATGGTAGGAAGTAGAAGAGAAATATGGTTGTTGTTCACGTTATTTGGATGAGAAATGGTAGTAAGGTGAAGTGCAAATGTTAGTGTTTGATTTACTAGTGTATATATGTGTATTGGCCAAGTTTTGAACTTGAAACAAAATGGTGTTTAGTCAATACAAGTGACCATACTTGTAGAATGTATTAAGTGTTGCAATCGGCCTCAACATAGACATGCATGTTCGGCCACATGAATGAGTACATAAGTTGATGTGTATGTTCGGCCATAGGTAAGCATATTGATGGCTTTATCTTGACTTAGAAATTCGGCTAAGGGGAATATTAGCTAATATGTTGAATTCGATTCGTGATTTCGTACATATGTGACTCTAATGTCTAATGTATATATAGGCTAAGTACCTTGAGCTTCTCTTTTGATGTTCGAATGAATTGTATTAAATTGCTTAATGTGATTAAAATGCATATGACCATTTTGTATTTGAGCTAAAGGTGGCCATATGACCCATCAAATTCATTGTCATGTTCGGCCATAAGCTAGCATAATGAGACTTTAATAAGTTAAATTTGTTTGAATTAGCTCAAGAGCTTAGAGGACCAAAGTTGGATAAGGGAAAGGAAAAAGTGATCGAATAGCCGCCGAAATCGTTCGACAACATCCGAGGTAAGTTTTCGAGTAATGGAGCTTAGATTATGATTCGATTAGATTATGTCTTAAGTAAATCAAATCATGCTCTTGTATGTGGTTATTGAGCCGAATTTGTAAGTGTGATAAGTGTTTTGTGTTTGAGCTTTGGTAATGAAAATGAAATATGGATGTGTCATGATTTATTGATATATGTGCATGGTTATTCGAATGATATCCGGGCTAAGTCCCGAAGGCTTTTGTGCTAGGTGACTATACCGGACTAAGATCCGAAGGCATTCGTGCGAGTTGCTATATTCGAGCTAAGACCCGAAGGCATTTGTTCTAGCGATTATATCCGGGCTAAAACTCGAAGGCATTTGTGCTAGCGATTATATCCGGGCTAAGTCCCGAAGGCATTTATGCTAGTGACCACATTCGGGCTAAGACCCGAAGCCTTGTGCAAGTAGTTATATCCGGCTAAATCCCGAAGATTACTTGAGTTTGGGAATGAGCGATCTGCTGTAATAATTTCAATTAATACGCTCGTAAAATCTCAACAACGAGGTATGTGTTTGTACATGCATTGGATTAATTGATTCCTCTTAAATAGCATTCGCTCAGTCGATTAAGGAGGCTTCCGGTTTTTGGTTAAGTTGTCCTTATGTATGAATATAGGGTTGGAATGTGTAGTAGGACTGATTTTTGAGAATATATGTGTATATGAAATTATCCGTTTGTTATATGAATGCTATACTTCAGTTGAGCCTAATTCGATTGCTCAAAACTTACTAAGCATTAATGCTTACTCCGTTTCTTTGAATCTTTGTTTTATAGATTTTGGTTCGTCAGCTATCCGACTCGGGAGTGTCGAAGTCGAAGTCGCCCACACTATCAAAGCCCCTTTTAGTACACTTTTGGTTGAACTTTGAAATGGCATGTATAGGACTACCCTTTTTGTTGTTGGTCATGGACCCTTTGGTTTTGTATAATTTGGATAGCCATGCGAAAATGGCTTATATACACTTTGAGCTTAATATTATAATCGTCTTGTATGATGTTCATTAAGAGGTATGGAAATGTTTGGGAATGATTAGCCATTGGAATGGTTAATCATGATCATATTTGTGCTATATATGCTAAAGGGCTAGTTGAATCATGGAAACTATGTAATAGGTAAAGTTTACCCTAAAGGCTGATGCTAGCAGCAGCAGTGATGTGGATGTGAAAAATCACTAAAAATAGTAGAAATGGAATTAAATAGTGAATAAATTATTTATCGAACCTTGATGAATCTATTTTCATAGGAAAGTAACGAAATGATATATGAATAGTATATTATGAGATATTTAAGTTTCGTGAGACAGGGCGAGAACAGTTTCTGGATTCCCTGTTCCGACTTTGGAAATTCATTATAAATTAACCAGAGATAATTAGAAGTCATCCATATATGTATAGATTCCTTTTCGAGTCTAGTTTCTATAGAAACAAACTACATCAGTATTGAAATCTTGTACAGGGAGATATCCAAGTCGTAATGCTGAAAGGTCAGTGTAGTCGAACCTGAAATAGGGGAGACTTTAACTAATAAACTGTACTAATTGGCTTGACCAAAAATTCTATAAAAATATTTGTAGATGAACATATGAGTCTAGTTTCAGGAAAAATTTACGAAACTGGTTTTGAGTTTTGAAACTCAAGATATGATTTTTAGGCGACAGTGATGCAGTAACCAGCTTGTTTAGAAAATTTTCAAATGGACTGTGAAATAAGTGGATTAAGCCCGTTAACCCCTCGTGTCCCAACTCCGGCAACGTCTCGGGTACGGGGTGTTACAATTTTATTGGTATCAGAGCTACGGTTTAGTCGATTCTAGGACTACCGTAATGCGTTTGGGTCTAGCTATACATGCCATTTTATGTGATTATTTGATAGTGTGGTGATTTCTGACATTGCAAATGTGTTTATTTATAGTAATGGATCCCGATCCCAACCGAGAGGTAGCTGATGATCTTGAGAGTGTAGCGCCTCTCCCGCAAAGGACAGGGCCGGCGGATCTCAACCTAATGCTAGTAATCGAATGATGAAGCTAGACAAGCTTTTTATAGCGTGATGAATGATTGGTTCAACCAATCATTCGAACTAATACGGCTGTTCACAACCTCCATTCCCGACTAATACCCCCCCGCACCTACAATACCTCCGGTAACTGACCAAATAAGGTCGAATAAGCCCCCAGTTGACAAAATCTGAAAACACGGGCTACTGAATTTAAGCTACGGACAGCGATGATGCCGAGCAAGCAGAATTTTGGTTGGACACACTATCCGGGTACTCGATGAGCTGTCTTGCACACCCGATGAGTGCCTAAAGTGTACTATCTCCTTGCTACGTGATTCTGCCTACTATTGGTGGAATACGTTAACTTCTGTTGTGCCCAGAGAGCAAGTAACTTGGGAGTTTTTCCAAACCGAGTTTCGAAAGAAGTATATCAGTCAGAGATTCATGATCAAAAACGGAAGGAATTTCTTGAACTTAAACAAGGTTCCATGTCGTTACCGACTATGAATGAAAATTTGTAAGGCTTAGCCGGTACGCGCAGGATGCATTTCTTCAGAAGCCGTGATGTGTAATGTTCGAGGATGGGCTGAATGATGATATGAAGTTGTATGTTGGCATTTTGGAAATCGAGAATTTGTGGCACTTGTCGAGCGGGCTTGCCAAAGCCGAGGACTCAGTATGGAAAAAGAAAAGCTGAGGTGGAAGCAAAGGAGTTTCGTAAGAGGTCTTCGGGGAAGCCTTCCACAGTCATCGGAAGAAATCTAGAGACACTTTGGGGCTTATCTAGACGAGATCCGATCGACCCCTGTGAGTGCACGAGTCACTTTCGGTCGCCAGTGTTGGAAATGATCGTTGAGACAGAACGAAGTGTCAGTATTGTGGTAAATGGCACTCGGGGAGTTGTAGATTCCATGACCGCTCCTGTTACAAGTGCGGGTCAGTTGACCACTTCATTAAAGATTGCCCGAGGTTGTCTGAACAGATGCAAATCAAGAGTGGGAAACCGGTGCTACCACTGCTCGAGGTAGACCATCTAGAAATACGGGCATGCTAGTGGTGGTCAGAGAGGATCTAGGGATGCCTACGACAGATCTGAGGCTCGTGCTCCCTGCTAGGGCTTATGCTATACGCGCACGCGAGGATGCTTCCTCGCTAGATGTTATTACTGGTACTTTACTCTCTTTGATACTAATGTGATTGCTTTGATTTGACCCCTGGTTCTACTCATTCTTATATATGTGAAACCTTAGCATCCAGTAAGACTTTACCTATTGAGTCTACTGAGTTCGTAATTCGGGTGTCAAATCCCTTGGGTCGTTACGTGCTTGTCGACAAAGTGTGTAAGAAATGTCCCCTAGTAATTCGAGGTTCCTGTTTTCCGGTGGACTTGATGCTTTTTCCGTTTGATGAATTTGATGTTATTCTTGGTTTGGATTGGTTGACCGGCATGATGCGGTTGTGAATTGGAAAAGCAAGACTATTGATTTGAGGTGCGCAAATAACGAGATAATCCTAGTTGAGTCTACGGACTTAAAAGGGTTGCCAGCTGTAATATCCTCAATGTTGGCTCAGAAATATGTAAGAAAGGGGTGCGAAGCATACCTTGCGTATGTACTTGATGACAAAGAGTTAGAAAAGAAACCCGAATCTGTGCCGGTGGTTTGCGAATACCGGATGTTTTTCCCGAAGAATTACCGGGTTTACCACCTGTTCGGGAGGTAGAGTTTGGCATCGAGCTGTACCTTGGGACTACGCCGATTTCGATAGCTCCATATCGTATGGCACCAACCGAGTTAAAAGAGTTGAAAGCTCAGTTGCAAGAATTGACGGATAGAGGTTTCGCTCGACCAAGTTTCTCTCCTTGGGGTGCACCAGTATTGTTTGTGAAAAAGAAGGATGGAACCATGAGGTTGTGCATCACTATCGTCAGCTGAATAAGGTGACAATAAAGAATAAATATCCGATGCCACGTATTGACGATTTGTTTGATCAACTAAAGGGAGCCTCAGTGTTTTCGAAGATAGATTTGAGATCGGGTTATTACCAGTTGCGAGTTAGAGATTCGGATATACCCAAAACTGCTTTCAGAACGAGATATGGTCACTACGAGTTCTTAGTGATGCCGTTTAGGCTCACTAATGCCCCTGCGGTATTTATGGATTTGATGAATCGGATCTTCAGACAGTATTTGGACCGGTTCGTAGTTGTGTTCATTGATGACATCTTGGTTATTCAAGAGATGAGACCGAAATGCTGGCACCTGAGATTAGTGTTGCAAATTTTACGGGATAAGTAGTTATATGCTAAGTTCAGTAAGTGTGAGTTCTGGTTAAGAGAGGTTAGCTTCTTGGGTCATGTGGTTCTGCATTGGGTATTCGAGTTGACCCGAGCAAAATTTCAGCCATACTTAATGGAAGCCTCCGAGAATATTACTGAGGTTCGGAGCTTTTTGGACTTGCCGGTTACTACCGGACGGTTTGTAAAGGTTTCTCGACGATAGCCACACCAATGACGAAGCTACTTCAAAAAGATGTTAAGTTCGATGGACGGAAAAATGTCAGAAAGTTTGATCAACTGAAAACTTATTTGACTGAAGCTCCAATTCTAGTGCAGCCCGAATCAGGTAAAGAGTTTGTCATTTATAGTGATGCCTCCCTACTTGGGTTGGGGTTGCGTATTGATGCAAGAAGGTCGAGTTGTGGCTATGCGTGAGACAGCACATGAGAAATTATTGACCCATGATCTCGAACTAGCTACATCGTATTGCTTTGAAAATATGGCGACACTACTTATTTGGGGAGAAGTGCTATGTAATTCAATCACAAAATCTCAAATATTTGATGACTCAAGAGACCTTGATCTGCGACAAAGGCGTTGGCTTGAGTTGTTGAAAGATTATGAACTTGTCATTGACTATCACCCGGGAAAGGCTAATGTGGTTGCGGATGCCTTAAGTCGTAAATCACTGTTTGCTTTACGAGCGATGAATGTACACTTGTCTGTTCTATCCGACAATGTGTTAGTGGCGAAATTAAAGGCCAAACCATTGTTGATTCATCAAATTCGTGAAGCTCAGAAAGTCGATGATGAATTGGTTGCAAAACGGGCTGAATGTGTTCCAATGATCAATCATGGAGACTCACGTTTTTTTTCGATTTTATTTCTGACGAACTCATTGAGCCGAATGTCTTCACCGGGAGTACGAAAATGTACAACGATCTGAGACGTCAGTTTGGTGGCATGTATGAACGAGACATTCCGATTTTGTTTCGAAGTGTTTAATATGTCAGCAAGTAAGGCGGAAATCAAGTGCTACGGGTTTACTCCAGCTATCATGATACCTGAATGGAAATGGGATCGAGTCACGATGGATTTCATATCTGGGTTGCCAGTATCGGCAAGTAAGAAAGATGCGATTTGGGTTGTTGTGGATAGACTGACTAAGTCGGCTCACTTTATCCCCGTACGTACGGATTTTTCATTGGATAAACTAGCTGAATTGTATGTTTCTCAGATTGTGAGATTACACGGGGTACCTATTCTATCGTGTCGGATAGAGATCCGAGATTCACCTCGCGATTTGGAAGAAATTGCAAAAAGCTTGGGTACCAAGCTGCATTTTAGCACTGCTTTTCATCCACAAATCGATGGTCAATCCGAGCGGATAATTCAGATACTTGAGGATATGTGAGATGTTGCATCCTCGAGTTAGTGGTTCATGGACGGTATTTACCTTTGATTGAATTCGCTTACAACAATAGTTTTCAATCAAGTATTAAGATGGCACCTTACGAGGCTTTGTACGGGCGTAAATGACGTACGCCATTGTTTTGGACCGAGCTCGGTGGAAGCAAAATTTTCGGGAGTGGATTTGATTAAAGATGCTGAACAGAAAGTAAAAATAATTCATGAAAGTCTAAAGGCAGCATCAGATCGTCAGAAGTCGTACGCGGATTTAAAACGAAGAGATATTGAGTATCAGGTGGGAGACAAAGTGTTTCTTAAGGTATCGCCTTGGAAAAAGATACTCAGATTTGGCCGTAAGGGCAAATTGAGTCCGAGATTCATTGGGCCGTATGAGATCTCCGAACGAGTTGGCCCAGTTGCATATAGGTTGCTTTTACCCCCTGAACTCGAAAGGATCCACAACGTTTTTCATGTTTCGATGCTTCGACGTTACAGATCCGATCCTTCGCACGTAATAAACCCCTCGAGGTCAAAATTCAAGCTGATATGAGTTATGAAGAAGAACCGATTCGTATCCTAGCTCGTGAAGTGAAAGAGTTACGAAACAAAAAGGTTCCTTTAGTAAAAGTGTTATGGCTCAAACACGGGATAGAAGAAGCTACTTGGGAACCCGAGAACTCTATGAAAGAGCGATACCCAAACCTATTTACCGGTAAGATTTTCGGGGACGAAAATTTCTTAAGTGGGGGAGAGTTGTGACAGCCCTAAAGTGACCCTAGTCGAAAAGCGGTTTCGGGACCGCTAAACCGAGTCACCAAATTATTTGAATGTGATATTTATGGTCTAAAATATGTGAATATGAATGTGTGAAAATTTAAGCTTCGATTTAGTTAATTGCATGTGAATGTAGTACATAGGACTTGTGTGACACTTTGAAAAGTGTTCATCCTTGAACATCTTTGGCCGAAAACTTTAAGGAGAAAGGAAGAAGAAAGGTTGAAGAGGTTCGGCCATGCATGTAACTAGGCTAAGGTATGTTTGATGTTGCTCCATGAGATTCATGTATATTTTAGTAGTTAGCTTGAGTTCTAACTAGCCATGGTTCAAATCTTTACTATGTCATGGAGATGATATTCGGCTAAGGTGGATTTGTGTTGATGTCAATTGCATGCTAAAAGTGAAGCTTTGTAATGATGCATGTGATGGTGGATTGATGATTCTTGAATCTTCTTTTTAGCATTTTTGAGTGAGACATTAAGTTCTTTGTTTAACCATGACCAAATTGAAATGGTATGGTGTTGTGATGCATTCGGCCATGGTAGGAAGTAGAAGAGAAATATGGTTGTTGTTCACGTTATTTGGATGAAAATGAGTAAGGTGAAGTGCAAATGTTAGTGTTGATTTACTAGTGTATATGTGTATTGGCCAAGTTTGAACTTGAAACAAAATGGTGTTAGTAATACAAGTGACCATACTGTAGAATTATTAAGTGTTCATCGGCCTCAACATAGACATGCATGTTCGGCACATGAATGAGTACAAAGTTGATGTTATGTCGGCCATAAGCTAGCATAATGAGACTTAATAAGTTAAATTGTTTGAATTAGCTCAAGAGCTAGAGACCAAAGTTGGATAAGGGAAAGAAAAAGTGATCGAATAGCTGTCGAAATCGTTCGACAACATCCGAGGTAAGTTCGAGTAATGGAGCTTAGATATGATTCGATTAGATTATGTCTTAAGTAAATCAAATATGCTCTTTGTATGTGGCTATTGAGCCGAAATTTGTAAGTGTGATAAGTGTTTTGTGTTGAGCTTTGGTAATGAAAATGAAATATGGATGTGTCATGATTTATTGATATATGTGCATGGTTATTCGAATGATATCCGGGCTAAGTCCCGAAGGCTTTTGTGCTAGGTGACTATAACCGGACTAAGATCCGAAGGCATTCGTGCGAGTTGCTATATCCGGGCTAAGACCCGAAGGCATTTGTGCTAGCAATTATATCCGGGCTAAAACTCAAAGGCATTTGTGCTAGCGATTATATCCGGGCTAAAACTCGAAGGCATTTGTGCTAACGATTATATCCGGGCTAAGTCCCGAAGGCATTTATGCTAGTGACCACATCCGGGCTAAGACCCGAAGGCCTTGTGCAAGTAGTTATATCCGGCTAAACCCGAAGATTACTTGAGTTTGGGAATGAGCGATCTGCTGTAATAATTTCAATTAATACGCTCGTAAAATCTCAACAACGAGGTATGTGTTGTACATGCATTGGATTAATTGATTCCTCTTAAATAGCATTTGCTCAGTCGATTAAGGAGCTTCCGGTTTTGGTTAAGTTGATCCCTTATGTATGAATATAAGGGTTGGAAATGTGAAGTAGGACTGATTTTTGAGAATATATGTGTATATGAAATTATCCGTTTAGTTATATGAATGCTATACTTCAGTTGAGCCTAATTCGATGCTCAAACTTACTAAGCATTAAATGCTTACTCCGTTCTTTGAATCTCTATTTTATAGATTTTGGTTCGTCAGCTATCGGAATCAGGAGTGTCGAAGTCGCCCACACTATCAAAGCCCCTTTTGGTACACTTTTGGTTGAACTTTGAAATGGCATGTATAGGACTACCCTTTTTGTTGTTGGTCATGGACCCTTTGGTTTTGTATAAATTTGGATAGCCATGCGAAAATGACTTATATACACTTTGAGCTTAATATTATAATCGTCTTGTATGATGTTCATTAAGAGGTATGGAAATGTTGGGAACGATTAGCCATTGGAATGGTTAATCATGATCATATTTGTGCTATATATGCTAAAGGGCTAGTTGAATCATGGAAACTATGTAATAGGTAAAGTTTACCCTAAAGGCTGATGCTGGCAGCAGCAGTGATGTGGATGTGAAAATCACTAAAAATAGTAGGAATGGAATTAAATAGTGAATAAATTATGTAATCGAACCTTGATGAATCTATTTTCATAGAAAAGTAACAAAACAATCATATGAACAGTATATTATGAGATATTTAAGTTTTCGTGAGACAGGGCCAGAACAGTTTCTGGATTCCCTATTCCGATTTTGGAAATTCATTATAAATTAACCAGAGATAATTAGAAGTCATGCCATATATGTATAGATTCCTTTTCAAGTATAGTTTCTATAGAAACAAACTGCATCAGTATTGAAACCCTGTACAGGGAAATATCCAAGTCGTAATGCGCAAAGATCAGTGTAGTCGAACCCTGAAACAGGGGAGACTTTAACTAATAAACTATACTAATTGGCTCATCCAAAAATTCTAGAAAACTATTTGTTGATGAACATATGAGTCTAGTTTTAGGAAAATTTACGAAACTGGTTTTGGAGTTTTGAAACTCAAGATATGATTTTTAAGGCGACAGTGATGCAGTAACCAGCTTGTCTGGAAAATTTTTAAATGGACTGTGAAAATAAGTGGATTAAGCCCGTTAACCCCTCGTGTCCGACTCCGGCAACGGTCTCGGGTACGGGGTGTTACATACAACCTGATCGGGCTTTTGATAATCTGAAAAGTAAAGGAAAAACAACTACGTAAGCAATGAATGCTTAGTAAGCTTATATAAAATTTAGCCATATCAATCCATTTCAAGTATGAAACTTATACATATCAAGAATAATCCTATACCAATACCACAAGATTCATGAAACCGTATTCAACAACTCACAAAGTGAATAAATCCACAATATCACATATACATATCATCTCTAGCATATTAGGATTTTATAAAACTTTAAACCCATTCAAATTTTCTTACTTTCATTTGCATTTCATTACTTTCCATTTTATTTACTTTATTTAGCTTAAATAACAATATCAATTCAACTCATCATTCCCTTTTTCATCATTTTACACTTCAAGTATGAACTTACTATTTCATTACCAATTCCACACCTGTTTCATATGCTTCACACACAAGACATAAGCATATCATCAACCATAGCCACAAGCTAGTGCATTTAAGCATAATGCTTTTGAAATTAACCACATTATAACCATTTCATAAGAAATTACATAATTTAAACCTTACCACTCTTTCATGAACACAAGCATATTTCCATTTGGGCACTTACCATTTTAATGCATAACTTATAAGTAAGCATAATACAATCCATCCAATAGCTTGGCCAAAGCCTAAGCATTCACACTAAACATGTTAGCAATATAAGCATAAGGCATAGGCAATTTACTCATGGATGATCACAACATTTAAACATGTAACATATGAATATATCATTCATCCCAACTTACATTTATCCATGTATCACCAATTCAATGCAATTCATATGTGAACATGTTTTAGTTCGTATCAAACTCTTACCATTTCCTTTCAAAACATGCCGTTGAACCATTTAGAATACCGTTGGATACCCGAGATAGCTCACACACAGTGTGCTAACTCACATAACTGTAATTCATCAATTCCTATAAATGTATGCTCACATGAGCTATGAATCAGAATGCTCACACGAGCTGTGAAAATAGGCTTGCTCACACGAGCTGTGGGTTAGAACACAGCTACATGGTGCAGCTCACACGAGCTGTAGAATCTCCGCAACACATGCCGGACCTCAGGCATTGGTAAGACGTTAAATACCAGCAACTAAATCATGTAAAATCTAATGACATGTCATTTATAACCTACGAATTCCTAAGGTTCAAACGGGGCTCGGTTATCGTCGGAACATTATTGGATTTCCATCGTTTCATTACGAGATAAATTGCATACAAACACTTATATATATTGATTTAATCACAATATAATTACATATTAACATTCAATTTGATTAAAATTATATAGATTACAGTTCATACGAACTTACCTGGCAAAATTACAGAAATGTCAAAGTATAGGGGCATTTTGGTAATTTTTCATTCTCCTCGATTTTCCACCCAGTCTTGATCTAAATTAATAATTTCATTCAATATATTAATTTAGATAGTAAAACAATGTATTTTATGCAATTTAGTCACTTTTGACATTTCTACAAAATTGCCCCTAAAGTTTTACTTTTATTCAATTTAGTTCATGAGCCGAAAACATGCAAATTAACCATTTTTATCCAAAAATGAGCCTAGTCAAATACTTCTGGCATCCAAAAAAGCCCATTCATGCAATAATTTCATATCAAATCCTTGTAATTTTACTATTTTAACAATTTAGTCCCTAATTAAAAAATTCATCAAAAATCACTTAATAAAATACTTTTAAATAACAACTAATGTTTCAAATTAATTATTTAACATCTAAAATCACAAGTTTCATTAATGGAAGTATTCAAAATCTTTAACAATTTCAAAATCGAAGGTACAGACTAATTGGACCTAGTTGCAATGATATCAAAAACATAAAAATTATTAAAAAACGGCACTAAACTTGACTTTCATGCATCTTCAAAATGAAGGCCGAAGCATCAAGCTTCCCCCTTTCTATTTCCTTGGCAATTTCGATGATGAAAGTAAAATGGGGAAGAAAACATTTTGTTTTCTTTATTTTATTAACCTTTTATTTTTTATTTTATTAAATAAATAACATATAAAACATTATAATTAAAAGCAATTAAGCATCCAACCACCCCACTAATATATAATATGGTATCTTTTCCATATTAGTCCATATTTTTTATTCATTAAGCCATTTAATCACTCAAATCAAATAGCAATTAAATTTTACATCTTTTTCGATCTAGTCCTTTTTAATTAATTAACTATCAAAACGTTAGAATTTTTCAGAAAAACTTTAATACCACTTTAATGACACTTCGTAAATATTTATAAAAATATTTACGGCTTAGTTTATAGAAAGGAGGTCTCAATACCTTATTTCTAAAATCACTTGACCTTAGGGTCTTACCACTTGAATTTAATAAATTGCTTATATAACAAAAATCACTATGTAAAAAACCTTTTTAAAACCAGGTTTGACTAATAAATAGTAAATAATAATATTTAAGAACCTACTCATCGGATTTGGTGGCCCTGAAACCACTGTTTTGGATACCACTTAAAAATTGGCTGTTACAAAGGGTGATGCTAGTGTTGTTGTAGCAAGTATATTTGTTTTATGTTCTGCTCCCCTTCATGCTTTAATTGACCCTGTCTGTACGCATTCATATGTTAATTCTAGCTTTATACATTCGGGTAAATTGAAATCTGACATGTCAAACATAGAAATAGTTGTTTCAAGTCCCTTACGACAACTTATGCTCGTAAACCAACGTGCAAGCATTGTCTATTAGAGATCTAGAATAACAAATTCTTGGTTGATCTGTTGATCATTCATTCTGGTGACTTTGATGTAATTTAGGAATGGACTGATCGAGCATAATGTAATCTTAGATTGTTGTATGAAGAAGTTTTCTATTCAAATCCATAAAGGTGAAATTATTGAAGTTAAAGGTGTAAAATCGAGTGATTCCACTTGTAAAATTTCCATCTGTTTAAGCTAATAAGCTTTTAAATCAAGACTGTGAAGCATATCTAACTTATAAAAATTTTATATTATCACTAATTAAATTATAATAATTAGTGATAATATTAACTGATTATTAAACTCGTATCATTTCATTGGTTCGAGCTATTAAACTTCTTCATTTGAGTGTTCTACAATAATTAAATTTTTTTATTTATTATTTATCTCATATTAATTTAATTAATTAGAGATAAAATAATCATTTAATTATTATGAATAAATTATTTTAATTCATGTAACAGCCCAGTTTAGACCCTATTTGGAACAGTGGTTTTGGGACCACAAATCTGAGCCAGAAAAATATTTAAAAATTATTTTATGTGTTTATTATGTGTGAAATTATATCTGTAAATTTTCGTGTTTTAATTTTATCGTTTGGGTATCCGATTAAATAAAAGGACTTAATCATGTAAAAAGAAAATTTGATGGTTTATAGTATAAGGGCCGAATTGTTAGTGGCTTTTTAAATTGAAGTATTTAAGTTGTAATTAGTCATTTGATTACTAGTGGGACGGTGGTAAGTATATACCATATGGTTTTATAATATTTTATTAAAGATATATATATATGTGTGTAAATGAAATATTGTTTTATATTAAGGTGTAATATATATTATAAGACATAAACGTGAAAGCCATATCATGTGCATTAGCTGATTGTTTGGTTGGTAAAGGATATATATATTATATGATTTTATTATTATTTCAAATGTAAAAAACAAAAAAATTATAAGCTTTATAATATAAAAGATATTATAAAGTAAAATATGAGTGGGCATATGTTTTATTTCACCCATGCCGAAACAAAAGAAAAGAAAAAGAAATAAGGGAAGCTTAGGTTCGGCCAACTCCCAAGCTCAAATCCAAGGTTCGTTCTTTGTCAGTTTTCGATAATTTTTACGTTTTTGAGAT